>NC_081518.1:41774541-42074541 GCF_030273125.1 Centropristis striata | reverse complement strand
TGTCACATGGCCACGCGCACGCACAGACACGCATACACACACACACACACACACACACACACACACACCGCAGACCACCAGAAAAAAAATTAGCAGGGGGTAAATGTCAAAAAGATTTAGCTACCAGAAGAGTGTGCACATGTGTGTGTTGGAATGTGTCCGGATGACCCTGATTAATCACTTTTTAAAATATCAATTTCATAACCTTTCAGTGACCTATAAGTACTGCTGTTATAGGAATTATTAAAAAATTTGGTGGTATAGAAGTGATGTTTATCTGTGCTTTATTGCTCATGGATTCAAAACTACAGTAGAAACACAACTATTGTATTCATCCTTACAAGTTATTTCTTATGAGATAATATACAGGAAATAATGAAAATAGCTGTCATGAGCCGGTCATGTCAGCTATTTTTATTATTTCCTGTATCAATATGAGAAACCCTGTCTCCAAAAAGTTATATTTCATTCAATGAAAACTGCATTTATGTTTTGACATATTTTCTACTGTATTACAGTTGGCATGTGTCAAACATGTGGTTAGCATTGAATTGAAATAACAATTTAAACAAAACTATATTTAACAAAGATCATGGTTTGGGTTAAAAAGAATAAGTATGTTTGTTATGTTACTTTTAGTATGTATGTTTGTATGTTTTAAGTAGTGATGGCCAAATGAAGCTTCATTAACTATTTTCTTTACTTTCTGAGCCCACTAGATGACACCCTCTGTTTAAGAAAGACACAAAAGATTTAGAATAGATTTAGATTTAGTAATTTAGCAGAAGATTTTATCCAAAGCGACTTACAGGAAGAGTAAAAGCAATCAATCAAGGTATAGTGCAATAAGAGCTATATATAGTGCATCAATAAGTGCACTGAATTGCCAGTCCTTGAGCAGTCCTTTTTCTTTTATCCAAGAGTAGCAACTAATGTGATCATTAAGCTTCAATTACACATTAACAATGGACATCATCACGTAAAAGTAGTCAAAACTGACTTTAAAGAGCCTCCCGGGTGAAAGTCCTGTTTGTTCAACCCGTCTCCTCCATACGTGGACTTGCAGACTTTGCTTTGAAACATATTTGTTGTTTGTCAAAAGCAAATATAATCCTGGGGAAATGTATTTGGTAATGCAGTTTTGTTGTATGGGGACTAGTTTTAGGAGACCAGGCTGATATGAGAAGAAAGCGAACTACTTATAGTCTTAAATTTCCTCTAATGCAAAAAAGATTCTGGCAGAAGTTGTGTTTGGAGGACTGCAGTGTGAATCAACGAACAAGATGTTTCTAATACAGAACAGTTATGTCACAAAACCTGCAATATAATAGACTCAAATCTGCAAGTAAACAATGAGCTGAAACCCTCAAAAACACTCGAGGGGAGCAGCAGATCCAGGTAAATCTCTATATTTTCATCAGCTACCCCATCATCATTTGAAACATTATTATAAAAACAATAATTATAACAGCAGTTTAGTGTATGTATCAAATATTGAAATTAAACTCTGATCTGTAACTCTGATTCTGGGAGAAAAAAGCTGCTTTTTTCCCACTTTTTTCTCTTAAATCTGCGACTTTTTCGCACAGATTTGCCACTTTAAATCTCTTAAATCTGCGACTTTTTTTCTTGTAGATTTGCCACTGTAATCTAGTAAATTCGCAACTTTTTTCTCAAAATATTACCTGAAGTTACCAAATATAGTTCTTTGCCTGATAAAGGGTTAATTAGAGTTTTGTGGATGACCCTGAGAAAATGAATTAAGATGACTGTGGTCATAAGCCTCATAATAACTCCTGTTAGTTTCACCATGCCTGTAGAGTAGGAAGTTATGTAATACTGTAAAAGCATCAACTAACAACAAACGTTTCCTGAGGCAGTTCTTTTATGAGTAGAAATCCTCTCAGTGGGGGGCGTCTAACATGGATCTGTTTCAGTGTCAAAGCTCCTGCTTCTGACATAATGTTTGGTTTGGATAAAACTAAGATTTGAAAATGAAGAATAGGAAATACACAGTTGTGTAACTGCGTTAATGTGGAGTAAAAGAGCAGGTATTTTGTGTCTGAGTGTCTCAAAATGTACTGAGTACTCCAGTAACATGATGCTGTAAATAGCCAGAATGGTTCACAGGTCAAAGGTCACAGTGCCCTGGATATTCCTGTGACCAAAGATAGATCATGTCTTGGAGAAATGCTGGGAAATAAGATATTTATAGAAAGTGAAAAGTGATGTTTTTTTGGGGTTTTTTTGTATCTACTTCAGGTAGCAGGATATTGTTATTGATAACCTCATTGTGATTTTTTTTTTGTTTTTCCACACCAGCCTAAAATTTTTGCACAGTACTGTATATACAATATATCATATATTATATATTTAAATTTAATAATTGTCTTAATTTAAGTAATCAACTGGGGGAGCTCCGTGGTGATATCTCCACCGTCTCCCATGAAGTTATAATAATAATTTTTTACCTCTTCCCATGAAATGATTGGGACAATATGATTTATTATTGACAGATGAAGTGTTTATCTTATCAAAATGTTATTAATCAATTTCTTCCAAATATATCACAATGAAAATGAAAACACAATTAACAGAGGATTGTGTCTTTATTTATTTAATCTATTTTTTATTTTTATTTTTTTTTTTGTAATTCTTCTTACTATTAGTTATTCCTTATCTGATTTCATTTTATTTTATGTATTATTTTTATTATTATTATTCTTTTTTTACTTGTTACACTTGACACTGTTTTGACTCTCATAATGTCATCTCTTGATTTTGTTATGTCACTGAAAAATCAATAAACAAATGTTTAAAAAAACAACAACAGAGGATTGTGTCTGAAAACAAAATAATCCAACTTTATAAATGAGACATTTATTATTTCCATTTAGCAGTCCTTATACAGGGGAGGTGACAACGGACATGACATGCTGCATTGTGTAGCACAAGCTCAGGTAGAGACACACACACACACACACACGCACACACACACACACACACACACACACACAGATCTAAGCTCATGCCAAATTTCCAGCATCCTAGGGGAGACCTCATATGGATACAGGAGAGAGGATATGCCCATGTGAGCATCTCCAGTGTGTTTGTGTGTGTGTGTGTGTGTGTGTGTGTGTGTGTGTATGAATATGTACCATATGTGCACTCTATATGTGTATATGTTTGTGAGCCTTCATGTGGTTACGATGGTCCTCTGAAGTGACCTTGACAGAAGGAAGGATGTATTAGATATCACATAGCCAGAGCTTTTCTTGTCTTAGCCTAACCCTTCCTGTGTGTGTGTGTGTGTGTGTGTGTGTGTGTGTGTGTGTGTCCTGTTTAAGGTTAGTTCACACACTCGCTCAGTGAAGAAGCCCTTGGCCCCTGCTGTGGCCCCTGTGTAAAATTAATAATAAAATGATAAATTTATAACGATGAACGACGGAACAATTCTTACCTATTTTTTGTTCAAACAATATCTCATTGTACACAAAAGGAACCCAGAATGTGTCCATTGTATAATAGTTTAATTGTGCAATAAAAGCTAAATATAAAGATCATTCTCACTGTACTGCCCTTTCAAAATAAAAAAAGTGATTGTGCAAAAAAAAAAGACAAATGTCATTGTCGTACAAAAATAACTGTTAATGTTGGTAAGTCTCAGTGCTTCAATCAATGTAGTTCTTCCAAATATGAGACTTTTAGCTAAAATAAAGGTTTTGAATGCTTAAATATCATTTTGACGATTTTTAATGTGCCCCTCTGATTAAACACTGGCCCCTCCTTGGCCCCCACAGTAAAACTGGTCTAGAACCGCCACTGCACTCGCTGGACACTGTAACACCCAGTAGATTTACGGGTTCCCGTGGACTTGGCTCTCATTATCTCTCACGAGGCCTTTCCTGAAAATGGTCCGATCAGTGTCGAAGGTAAACATACTTCAAAGAGCCATGAAAACACTGCGGCTGTATTAACAGCTGTGTATGGTAAGGTGACAGATTCCAGCCAGGTTAAATCAATTTGACAAGGTTTTACTGCATTCCTAACTGTGGACCTGCTTTCTATTTGAAGGTGTCTCACTCAGTTACTGCAGGGCCAGACAGTCTAAATGAAAACCCTCATTAAGTTTTCTCACATGTTAAAACTCTTTATTGGACTTTACATATTCACATTCTAATAACAAACTACAACCAACTGTCCATTTTACTATCTTAAGGTATCTGTGACCAATTTGTACTTGCATGATATATAATTATCTGCACAATGCATGTAAAAAAAAATCATATCATAGGAGAGAAACCACATAAGACTGTTGGGAGAGGGGTCATAAGTCTGCAAACATTAGGAGGGGATAATCATACCTTATCATAGAAACTCAATTTTATCTGACTGTTTTAAGCTGGGAGTTAAAAAAAACAACAACTAATTGTCACAATGTCATGATAGATAATGTATGTTTTTTTCCTGTAAGTCGCTTTGGATAAAAGGGTCTGCTAAATGACTAAATCTAAATGTACATTCTCACTATTTAGATAGTTAGCAATTAGCTGGAAACGATAAAATAGAGATCTATAGGTAAATTTGTATATGGCACATCCTAATATTTAAAAAAGTGTTCTGATTCACATCATACTCTGATTCGACACCTCTAAACAATAACAACAATAATAGCACTAACCCTATAATGAGGTTTGTGATGAGTGATAGTAGTTGTTGTGCTGGTAAATAGAATTCAATAACAGTGGTAGTAATAACAGAAGGAACACACTGCAAAAAAAGAAAAGTTGGGTGAACTCAAAATTTCAAGGCAACAAACTTCAATAAAATTTTAAGTTGGACAATTAAACTAAATATTTTAAGTTTTGTTTTTGCTCAACTCAACTGTAAGTTGTACTAACTTATAATTTTATACTGTAATAACTTTTAATCCTTCCTTCTGCAATGTGCTGAATTGGCACTTTTGTAACTCCGCTATGAAATGTCAGCTAATGTTGCGACCACAATTTTGAGTTAGCTTTGATACGCTAATGGCTACTCTTGTAGCTGTAACAAGCAGCGCCGCTAGCATCAGTTAGCCGCTAGCTTTCGCTAATGACCGAAAACCTGTTTGTGTTTAAATGTTGAAAATGTGTAGGTTCTCTTCTCCAACAAAAGACGTCCAACAATGCACAACACAACTCAGAATAAAATTCCCGTATCATTTTAATTAATTTAATTAAGGGTTGCTTACCTGTGTGGACTCCAGCTAGAGGCAGCACAGCCACAATGAGACTTCAAGTGCATTGCCAACTCAGAATGTTGGCTTTCCCGTATCTCACAACAAAGAAATAAGAGTTAGCAGAACTATTGTCCCTTGTTGTGAACCCCAACTTAAAGATATAAGTAACAACAACTCACCAACTTGGTTTTGAGCAGACAACTGGCTTGCTTTGTTGTGCTAACTTACATTATTGCCCTAAATGTCAATAATTTATATTTCCAACTTAAATCACTGTTTTAGGCCAAAAAATACAAGTTGGCTTTCTTGCAGTGTGTGAAAAGCGGTTTATAAATAAAATTCACTTACTTACTTACAATAAGAATAAAGCTTCCTCTGCTTCTTAATATTTACTGTGTTTGAAATGCTTGTGGTGAAACTGTGCTGTGGATTAATCAATGGTTTTTAAAAAACCATTTTTACATGCCCTAAAAAGAATATGCACATAAAATGAGTCAGATGTTGCAGTGACTCGCGTATGACAAAGCCGAGCCTATATGGAGTCAGCGTAGGATGAACGTGTTGTTGTTTCAAGAGATGGACATCTAATAAAAGAGTCTGAGTCACATCCACCACAGAGAAAGCTTCAGCCTCTCACTGTCACTGTGAACCACCCACTGCACATTATTTAGAAATTACTTAAAATATTATTGTGACAAGTCTTTGATCATATCATCTTCATGGATATGTATATGATAAATATGTTGTATATACTAATGATAACATTAAACATGTTTCCACTTATTTATTAGCCACTACATCAAAAATTAAAGGTATATTCACATACATAATTAAATGGCTGTTTATTACAGATGGAAAAAGCTGCATAGATTTTTCTAAATAGTTAAAATATTGTCTGTTTTATTGTAAAATGTTCTCATATTTGTCATGGAAACAAACTATTCTTGTGTTATATTATACGTATTTAGTCAAAAGTCAAAACTTTAAATTCTGTAGCGAAAGCAGGTTCCAGCTCTGTGTTGTGGTGGACTTGGACATGGTCAATGTCCCTGGATGGGGTCAGAGGTCAGATGTCAGCTGACAGTAGAATCTGCTGACTAGGCATTTCTTTTGAGAGGAAGCAGCAGAACTTGAGCAACTGATGCTGCCTGCTGAAAGCAGATGTGAGCCGTTCTCAACAGTCATGCAGTATGTGAACTTGTGTCGGTGTCAATGGGTGAGTTGCTGATTTATCAGCTGGAAGTGAATTAATGAGGACTTTCTGTTTTGTTTTGCCCAAAGAGGAACTTAAAATCAACAGTGACCCTTGCCACCGCAGCATTTATCAGCAGTAAATAATTACAGAAAGTATGAACTGAAACTTTGGTTTTAAAATTGGATAAAGCAAAAAATGAAGAATTAATAAATAGGTAAGAGTGAATAATAATATATGGAATAATGCATAATGAATAATGCATGGTGATACAAAAATGACACAATTAGCCTGGCTTACTCCAGACTATATCACAAATGAGATATAGTCTGGAGACCACCTATTCATTTCTCCGTAGAGGAGGCGTGGCTCACAATCGCCCAGAGACGTTTATTGGGCGATACGAATGTCTATCATAAGTGTCTGTACGTAGCTCTTAGCTAATCGTATCAGTTATACCAGATGACGTATGTAGAGCGACAGAAATTCGACGAGGAAGCAGGACTACAACAACCAGGGGCTCGCTAAACCCCATTAGCTTATCCACTTACGGGGCTAATTGGTGTAGTTTCAGTTTCTTCCCAAAATATTGAGAATGTTTCTAAGTCTGAAGAAAAAATGCAGCCAGCCGGTGTGATAAATCAAAGCCTTTAGTTACGTGAACACGGAGAGAGTCCTGAGCAATCTCTCTCGACAAAGTAAACTTTTCTTCCTTATATACAGAGTGTCAGTCTTGCATGATCAAAGAACAGGAGGAAGTTACATGTGAATTACATCTTAATGTAATTAACATACAGGAACTAGACATTGCAAAGTAGTGAGAGAAAACTTCAAAGAAACAATAGAAACGTGGATTGGGAACCAGTTCAGGTACCCAGGTGCCCATTTGTCTATGAGACATGATTTAATTAAATGTTGTATAAATGTTTATTGTTTGAATATCAAGAATCTAATACTATTTTTCCACATTGGCAGATTAGGCTTTTGCCAAATCCTGTTGGAAACACGGCTAAAACTAAGAGAGCTTTGCGTCTGCTGCAGCCATGTTGGATCCGTAAGCAAACTGCAAGCTTCCGTCTGTCGAATAGCACGTGTCATCGTCTTCCGTCCCTCCCCGTTCTGTGATTGGATACCAACAGCAGGGCTGAGAATCGGCCATGGACACCATGCCGCCTTGCAGTTTGAAACGAAATCAAGTGTGCAAGGCAGCATGGGAATACCCAGGCTAGGACACACAGTACAGTCTCAAACATATTGCTAATTCAATTAGTCTTATTGATTCTATTGACAGCTCAGTATCTGACTGGAGGAAACACGCCTCAGGGTTTACAACCAGCAAGTCTCACCTTCATGCTAGAAACCCGTGTTTGCATCCTGCTAAGACCAGTAAATGTTTTCCCTTTTATTAACCATAATGACAATCCCCTCATGTTAAAGTACCAATCTCTAAGATATAAATTTAACACTAGAATAGGCGGTGCAGGGGTCATTGTATTCATCATGAATTTTTTGCTAGACAATCCGAGGCTGTGTTAATTATTTGTTATTATTGTGTTTTCTTTTACCTGGAGTTGTTCCGATTCCTACCGGTGATTCCATATCGGTGAGTACTGGAGTCCAGGCACCGTTTCCCAGTTAGTTCGGTTAGCCCAGTTAGCTTCGTTAGCGCCATTAGCGCAGCTACAGTCAAACTGGAGCGGTCCGGTTATTAAACAAAAGGAGCAGTGTGACAAATTAACTGCGTACCTGTGAAGGTACGTCTTTTTCTGGTCCGTCGTCATGGAAACATGACTCCCTGTCAGTGCTGCGACATTTGGACCAGAGTGAAAACAAACGACATAATCACTGTATAATACCAGTATGTGTGAAAACACTCACTGTGGATTTTTAAATGAGTTGTTATTTATTCCTAGATTTATATTTGGTATTTTTCAGTTGTGTCTTACTGGCAAAGGAAACATTCTAGGAAAACACTATTAAATAATAGAAGAAGTGTACATTTTAAATGTAGTCCACCTGATGAGCTTTATGGCAGTGTACACCCCTCTATGTACTGTATGACACATGTTCATGAATCTGCAGTCGAAGCAATCCTGGGATAAAAGCAAATGAATGTGTATTGAGACTGGTTCAATTTTCTTACTGTACCTCCACTGATGTCATTCATTTGATCTCGTCTTTCTGTCTCTTTCGGTCACATTTTTTCTCCCTCTCTTCCAGACTCATTTCCACTCTGCGTGCTGAGTAAGTCTCTGTGTCTGTCAAGTGTCAGAGCAGAGAAAAAAAGGAAAAGATGTGGAGAGGAGAGGAGAGAGTAGGACACAGAGATTGGAAAGCTAAAGAAAAAGAATGTGCGAGGTTGAAGAGGGCTGGTAAAGGAGGGAGAGGAGTAGAGGATAGACCCCAATTTTTATTACCCTGCTGCACCCCTCCTCCTCCTCCTCCTCCTCTGTATGGCAGAGCAGAATGTAGGTCTGCGCTTGCCTACAGCCATCAGCAACAATCAGTTCTGCCCCAGTTACTGACGCATCTCACAGACTAAACACACACACGTGTACGTCACAACATGCAGAAATACACACGCAAACGCGCACACAAACAGACACACTTACAATATGCTTGCAGAAACACACACAAACAGAGCAGTCCCAGAAGATCACACACACACACACACACATGCTGCCGTACAGAGGCATGATCTGCAACACGGCTGTATGCAAACATTAGTAGATGATCATGTCTCCCACTCTAACAGAGAGAGAATCTGGATGGAAAATAATAATCACACTTAATATTGCTATTTCTGTGCATGTTTATGTGATGCAGATACACACACACACACACACACACACACACACACAGCAGCCTATTGTGAAGAATGTGGATTCATGTTTTACAGAAGTGGTGATTTTTAAAAAAATCTGAAATATTTTTCGATGACAGCGGTGCCAGGATATGGAAGGCCATTTACATCAATATTTAATAAATAAATATGTATAAATAAATAAATAAATATAAAAAATCAGAAATAAATAAATGCAGCAACAAATAGTGTCAATATGAATATAGAAATTAAATGAAATATTTATTTATTTAATTCTAAAAATCTTACTATTTGTTATTCCTTATCTGATTTCATTTTATTTTATGTATTATTTTTATTTATTATTTTTTTTTTTTTAACTTGTTACACTTGACACTGTTTTGACTCTCATAATGTCATCTCTTGATTTTGTTATGTCACTGAAAAATCAATAAACAAATGTTTAAAAAAAAAAAAAGAAATGAAATGAAATAAATAAACAGGATTTTATTTCAACAAAAATGTTTTTCAAAGGAATATTTGTATTCACTAAAGGGGACTTTTTTTTTTTTTTTTTTTTTTTACCAAGGCTCATTAGGGTCAAGTATGAAAAGAATAAAAATAAAAATTTTGCAAATTTATATGATTAAAAGTGGCAAATCTACAAGAATAAAGTTGCACATTTATGAGTGAATTACCCGTAGATGTAACAAGCGATATCCTTGTATCCGCCCATTGCGTTGTAGTTCCTGATGCAGTAAAGCTATCACCTCATACCAAATTTACTGACTCCTGCAACTGTTTTTCTACCATGTAATACTTATTGTAAGTCGCTTTGGACAAAAGCGTCTGCTAAATGACATGTAATGTAATGTAATGTAATACCACCTCACCATTTTTTCTCCATATTTCTTTTGTTGACTGCTGTTTGTCTGTCTGTCTGTCTGTCTGTCTGTCTGTGATATTGTTGTAATTTTATATATATGTGTGTGTGTGTGTGTGTGTGTGTGTGTGTGTGTGTGTGTGTGTGTGTGTATATATATTTTGTTATTTGTTATTGTTGTTACTGTTGTTGTTGTTGTTGTTGTTGTTGTTGTGTTTTTACGATCTTTACTGTGTTTTACTCCCTAGCCCACCTCCCCTTCCCTCAAGTGGCCCTTGTCACTTGTCAGGCCGCCATTGTAAATAAGAATTTGTTTTTAATGACCTGCCTGGTTAAATAAAGGTGAATGAAAATGAAAATTAGTCTGGTGTTTTCTTCTGAATCGGCCCAATTCAAGGCAATGTCTATTCAAAGCCCAGATACTTGTGATAATATGGTGATATTGGGGTAAAACCACGAGTATTTCCTTATTGCTAAATCCGATTGCATAGTATAATTTGGTTAAGTCACTCCCTGCAGACATAGTACATGTCATGCAGCAGCTGCTGTGGTAATGTAGTTCCTTGAAAAACAAAACACTCTATTTTTCCGACTTTCTCATGAATCTGCTACTTTTTCCTCGTAGATTTGACACTTTTAATCTCATAAATCTGCTACTTTTTCCTCATAGATTTGACACTTTTAATCTCATAAATCTGCTACTTTTTCCTCGTAGATTTGACACTTTTAATCTCATAAATCTGCTACTTTTTCCTCGTATATTTGACACTTTTAATCTCATAAATCTGCTACTTTTTTCTCGTAGATTTGACACTTTTAATCTCATAAATGTTTTTGGGTTTTTTTCATACTTGGCCCAAATACGCTGTCATATTTTTTCATGATTCCTCATGTAGTTATTCCAGAGGACTAAAGTAATTATCTTTAAATCTGACCATTCTCAAAATGTCTAAAGGAAAAAAACATAGCCAAGCCATTACTGAAATCAGCATAAAAATAAACACTTTCTTCAATCTGCAACTAGTTGTTAAAATATATCAGGGAGGGTTCAAAACACTGACTAACTAATATCATCTTTTGGGGAGGGGCTAATATCTGAAACCTAGTCTGCACTAGAAAACCTGTCTAGCCTTTGTGCCAAATGAACCACAGCCTTTACAGCCTAAATGCTGGACTCAAGACTTTAAAACTGCAGTCTATAAATAATAGGTGAGGTCATGGTAGCTGGTTCATGTCTTTTGAATAGTCTATGCATAAAACAAGGTATGGAATAAGTTCGATATGTTGGATGTTTAATATGCAAGAGCCTGTTGCCCACACCGCTTCATCTAATCAGTAGAAGGCTTTTTTGTGTTGACTGGAGAGGCTGAACAATAAAAGTCGAGAATGGACAACTGGGAAGAATAGTGGACTGGTAGTCTAGTCGTAATTTCTTGAACCCAGAAATGTTGAGTACAGTTTTATTGCAGAAATGTCATCTATAGGCCTAATGGATGGAATTTAACTTGGTTGCTAAAAGTTGCACTTTGGGCAATTTGCATAATTAGCATAATAAGACAATAAAGTAAAGACACCACAGGTGAATAGGGTAAATAATAATAATAATAATAATAGATATCACCATGAAACTTTCTCAGTTGATTACTTATGTTAAGAGGAGAAAAAAATGTATTGCATGTTTTTTGTATTTTAATGTTTACATATGCAAATGAGGCCATAACTCATCAAATATGCGCTCATTTGCATACAGACAAAATCAGATCTTTTGATAAAGTCATGCTCAAAATATTTTTTCCAAGAGTAAACATGTGTACTAGTTTGTTACTAATAATGTTGGTTTATTGATGAATTAAATATATTTTTTTCAAGACCGGATAAAAAAATGAATTATGAACCTGTCAGTGTTGTAGTTACACTCTAGCTGACAGTGTTAAAGGAAGTGGGGAAAGGTGGTGGGAAAAAATCTCACAAAGTAATTTTATGACTTTTGGCACATTATACTTTATTGTGGACTTGTTTCCGTTGAGGCTCCGGGCATCTTAAAACAGTGTGTTGGTCCAGTTCTTGCCCCACAGCAGAAGGACCAGCTATGCTGATATGGACTACTGAGGGCTGTTTCTCATGGGGCTGCAGTGCCGTTATTAATTCACAAACCAGGAAATTAACTCAGCACTGTTTCCAGGTCAGTTCTTGGACACAGGCAAGTGGTACATGTGGTCCGCCTTAAACTTTTAACCTTTCCTTTCATACGAAAGAACAATAAAGTACACTATAAATGTATTTTATTGTGCCACTTGAGACAAATGTCCTTCAGCTACATTTAGGATTGGTAGCATTTATAGTGCATAAAATATTGTACAGGCAGAAAAAACATGGTGCCCTCCCACTAACCTAGTTATTCACAGCACTGTTAATCCAGACTGTCCTCAGAAAAAGTCAGGTGATGTAAATATACACTCACTGGCCACTTTATTAGGTAGACGTGTGCAACATTAACCCTCTATGGTACGGTGTTGTCCTCAGGCAACATGCCCATTTTTGGCCTGTCAAATTTCTACAATGCATGATTTTGAGAGATGTGATACTTTAAAAAAAGAGGGAAGAGTATAAGGAACCAATAGCAATGCTTTAATGTGTCACATGACCTCAAGGAGGCCATATTGAAACCCTATATATGTGAAAAATATATATTATTTATATATATTTACCAATTGGCGCCACAAAATCACTCAAAACGTCATTTCCTGCCCTTTTCCATCTGGAGAAAAATATATTCCTACTGATAGGTGAGTCAACCTTCATTTTTGATAGTTTCATACACTTAGACTGTTCAAGACATTCATTTCAATGGGTCGTTGGTTCAGTGGTACAATGTTTCCTACAGGCAACATTCAGACAAGAAACCGGTTAAAAAAGTTCATTTTATAATGTTTTTGAATTTAAAATGTTATGTATTGTACCCTGTTGAAGCTACTGCATCTTTTACACATGTTTATTAAATAAATTATGTTAAAATTAATTTTAAAAACTTTCTTTTTCACTTTTGCACTGTTATAGTACAATGTTGCCTATGAGCAACAAACGACAAACATTTCCAAAAAAAAAAATTATAAAATTTCTTCAGATTATGTTTATTTAGTCTATTTTAAGACAGAAAAAAACACTTTTTCCTAACTGGCATCATAATGCATACCATAAAGGGTTAACACAAATAATCAGCCTGGCAGCAACTCACTGCATCTAGGCATGTAGACATGGTGAAGATGATCTGCTGAAGTTAAAAGCGAGCATCAGATAGGGAAGAAAGTTGATTTAAGGGAATTTCAACGTAGCATGGTTGTTGGTGCCAGACAGGCTGGTCTGAGTATTTCACAAACTGCTGATCTACTGGGACTTTCACACACAACCATCTCTAGGGTTTACAGAGAATGGTCCGAAAAAGAGAAAATATCCAGTGAGCAGCAATTCTCTGTGAGAATATGCCTCGTTGATGCCAGAGGTCAGAGGAGAATGGCCAGACGATACCAACGATAACCAACAACCTGGAAGCAGATGGGCTACAGCAGCAGAAGACCAATTTAATAAGTACACCTTGCTAAATTGGCTGGTGAGTGTAGTATAAAGAGAGACAAAGTTGACATAGGAAGGAGGCTGGGATGGATTAATGGGTCAAACAAAGACAGGACTCCCAGTACAAAATGTGAAATAACACGTGTTTAATATGACACTTGCTTTTTCCTGTAAGGATTGTGGAGTCGCAACAGTTAAGATAATCAAGATTCAACCCCATCTCCAACAAATTACATTAACTACTAATTTGTTTTGGTAATTACACAGCTCTTAATAATCTTGAACCATGGGCACAGGCATGCAAAATGCCCCACAACCTCTCCAACACATCAGAAAGACAAACAAAAAATACATTTTGGTGGTTTTTGCCTCTTTCTGATGTTGTTGTTTTCTCTTATGGAGTCTATTTTGACATTTTTGGTATTATTGCAGTCTTTTTGTATCTGATATGGTCACTTTGTATCTCATTGTGGTCATTTTTGTCTTATTGTTGTGATCATGTGTATCTTTTTGGTGTATTATCTCTTTGTGGCCAGTACATGTCTGTTTGAGTGACATTTTGCAGTTGAAGACCTCTCAGGGCCCCTAATCCATGGCTTTAACTGATATCATTTGATGAGCAATCTAGTTACAGGGGAAAGACTGTAAATCTCAGAGGTCAGGTTGTGGAGACACAACCACAACATCACAACTCAGGCAACTAGCGTTAAAAACATCCTGGAAAGCCTAAGATGATGAATTGCAACCTACAAACTACTCAAAACTTACAAAGATGTGACTGAAATACGAAAATATAGAAAAAAAACTGCAGCGAAACGTATCAGTGGAGACCTTTCATTAGTCTCTGACATGTTCTTTAGGAACTAATTCATTAATAAATGTATACAGACAATAAGTCCAAATAAAACACTGCCAAATTAAGCTTGTTTAGTGAATATTTACAGTTTTTAAAGATAATCAGTGTTACAGATTAGCTTCATTTGTTTGCTTCACACTACTCTAACACCAATCATGAGGAGGTGAGGTTACTGAATGACACATTTTCTATTTAACCTCCTGTGACCCTGCGTCCTCATATGTGGACATTTCATTTTAGGTTTTATGGACCTTATACTGAATTCTGCTTTACTATAACATGTTGTCCTCATAATACACACTCTTGAAAAAGCACAATACATCAATTAGTGTAAAAACCAGATGGCAGCACCTTGCTAAAGTCAATCAACAGCTTATCCCCAGACAAAAGTGGAGCAAGTACAAAATCTGATCACATTTATGGTTAAAACTTGTTCATTTGTGCTTAATAATGTTTGTAGCTTGATATTCTGTGCAAGTTTGACTATTTTTTGCGATAGCAACAAGCTACGACTCTGCTAATCAGGAAGTACTCATTTGAGAACGAATAGACTTTTACTATCGTTCTTCCAAAGAGAGGGAGTAAACGTAAGGAAATAAAAGTTTTACAGTAAAATAAACCGATTTGTTGTTTTTTTTCAAAAACTACTTCCTGTTCAAAGACATTGCTTAGTTTTTGTACTTATCATGTCCTACAAATCCAAAATATCAAATATCTAGGAGAAACTAACAATACATACCAAACAAAAGCTTGGGTCTCAGTTTAAAATATGTGGAAACATGGGCACATGTAAGACAAAAAACCTGAATTTTAATGTTGGATGACAATACGGATGGCGAGGCTAACTAAGCAGGAGAGGGGAGGAGGACATTAACATCAGGACAACACCAGAGAGGATCTGCTCTCATTAATTTTTCACTTTCATTTATAGTAAATTATTTAAGAGCAATGTTGCAGTGCTTCTCTGATACAGCAGGGCCCTCATATTCATAAGACACTTAACCACCGACAAAGGGACACACACACACACACACACACACACACACACACACAAAAACACACAATCCTTGTTGCACATACATGCACAATATTCATAAATTCTGTATAGTGTGCGTACATACACACACTGTTGTGCATACAGAAACTCGTGCACTGTCCCAGGAGAGCTGATTAGGGTGAGATTTGTCAGGCAACCTGCCCTCCCATCCACATATGTGCGATGCATACGCACACACCACGGCCTGCTCTTTTCATAATAATCACTCAAATATGCACACCATAGAAACAGAATGTGTTTCAGACACAGCCCTTCCTCCATGAACTTGGTAATAATGTCATATTCTTTCGTATTTACCCATTTATGCTGTCAAATAACCCATGAGCTGCACTAGAAAAAGGTCCCGCCTGTCACAGAAGACAGACAAAGTGAAAGTGTGGCATTGTTGAGGATAAAATAATCTGCATGCATCCAGCTTAATAGTGTTCTACTCTACAGTCTCTGTCGTTCTATGAAGCTATAATTGCATTTAAGTGTGATACAGACTTCTTGCACTTTTTGTGATTACATATAATAATTAAGTCGACCTAAACCTCAAATCTGACTGCACGAAGCATTTAACCCATAAGAACCCAGACCCAGTTATCCTTAAAGGATATGTTCTATAAGTGGACCACATAGAACACATTTCTGATGTTTTAAAAAAAAAAATACAACCCCTAAATGTCAAAGATCTGTGATGTGACATAAACGTTACAATGGGCGTTTATGGTATTTATGTTTATGATACTTCTTATTTTAAAATAGAAAAAAACTAGACACATTTTCTGCTTACAGAGACACAAATTTGCCTTTTTATTTTGCATCTCCATAACATTTATCAAAATTGTGACTTTAATTTGTTCAGGAAATATGGTCAGAACAAGTTAAATGCAACACAGGACACAACTATTAACAGATTAGAATCGTTAAATGGGTTTAAACTTAGCCTAGTAACAAAAAATAAGCTTTTTAAAATTAGCTACTTTTACACATTTCTGTTTCCAGTCACACAGTATGTGTCACTTAGGGATTTAATGAGTTAAGGTGAAGCTTAAAGCTGAATATGGGAGATTATAGAAGATTTAAAGTGCTTGATACACGGGTGTCACCATGGGTTCTTATGGGTTAAGATTCATAGAAAGTACAGATAAATGAGGCAGATATTTTGACATGTGTCATAGGAAAACACAGATGTAAATAAAAGCATTTATAATTACTTTATTTCATTTAGTTTTGCCACTTCCAGGACCCTGATAAAACAACTGGACTTTATTTGTATATGTGAATATGACTGTTGTTCTGGTCCTATTAATAAAACAGTGAGCACTGGGGATAGACTGAGTAGCTCTAGTACGCCTAAACAGTAAATTGAGATTTTAAGCATGCACAAATCATGAACATTTTGCTGGTATAGAGTCTCACAACGGTCATTATTGCATCTACATTTCTGGGATTGTAATGAGCACCCTGAGAGCAGAAGGGTGCATTTTTACTTCAAATTTCACAAGGTAAAAAAAAGGTACCAACAGTACAAAATCTCTTTTTCTTGTCTCAGACACATTGTGAAGCAGTGAAGTCTGCAGCTTGGCCCAGATACATCATAGTGTCTGGATGCAGCATAGCAACAAGGCAACTGATCAAAGCGTATGGAAGAGAGGAATGAAAAGAGAGAAACAGAAAAAAGGACTGAAGAAACACTGACAGAGAAAACTGCTAGAAAACAAAAACAAGGGGAGCCGCAGAGGGAAATAGGAAGGAGATTAACAGACGAAGAAGAATGTTTGAAAGAGCTTCTGAAGAAAGACAGAAAATGAAAAAAGATGGAGGTCATATGATGATGCAAGTCGATGCTGCAGGAGGAGTTCTCCTGCAGGAAACCAGAAGACCTGGAGGAGAACCAAATCAGGACTACATTCTTTTGCCTTATTTCAGTTTGAGAGATTAGCATCATCGTCCTAACTTTACTGAAATAAAACCTGAACCCCTTTGGTTACTTTCCAGTGAGCACACAGCTGCATTTCTTACCAGGAGGGTCAGGGTGTTGAAGAGTTTCAGAAAGCTCGTGTTTGGCGATGATTACATGAGGGGGATAACGGTGGAATGTCTAACGAAGCACAAAAAGCCACAAGTAATGAGACAGGAATTTATCCCCACTCCCAATATTAGAGCCAGTAGTGCAGAGAAAATGCCCTTAATCAACTGTTCACTTTTCAACACATTCCTTAAGTGGATATAAAAATAAACGAATCCTCTCCTTTGCTCCATAATTTTTTTATCGGCCTACATGCAAGATTAAGACGTGACATAACATTAAAATGTGGGCAGTGGGTCATTGTATTCTCTTGCTGGTGGTTTATCTTCTGCTCTTTGTTTTTGGCAGGCTTTATCCAAGAATACATAATTTGAAAATCCACTCCTACTGATTCCCACTTATTTTGATGTTGCACAGTGGATACAATGCCTGGAGAGAAAATCAATTTAAAAAAATAATAATAATAATAATAAAAAGTCCTGAAACATCATAAATATGGGCATAGATGTATATTTGCTAAGCCTCTATCTACGGCAGCATGACAGTCAAAACCGATTTTAATGTTTTTTGATATTTATGATGGTGGAAAAAAAGGTTCTGCTCTTTGGACTTTCAAAAAAATATCAGTAGCAATAAAAATTCAGTGGGAAAAGGTATGGCCTTGCAGCATTTTAAGACTTTTGTCTACTCTGCACAGCAGCTTAACATTTTTAATGTTGAGCAGTCTGTTTATGTCATAGCTGAATACTACCCTCTAGTGGTGAATATACGTACATGCACCTAGAAACACAGGACCACTTACATCATGTCACAACTACTTCAGATTTTAGACTTAACCTTTCTTAGTGACCACACACCAGGCAGGGCATTACAAAAAATACTGGAAAAACAAAAGAAAGATTGTAAAATAAATTGTGAAGGAAAAAACCTAAAAGGTCACTGGATCCACCAGTGGTAACCATGATAAACTATAATGGACAATAAAATATGATTCTCCAGCCGTCTGTCTACTGTGCAAAAGTGCCACATCTTTGGGCCAAAGTGACATAAAATCTCTGCTGACCATTTCTGAAATAATGTTGTTTTGATTTGACTGAAAGGAGAAGACAGAATTATGTATTTATATAAATGTATTGAATAATGTTTATAACTGGTATTCACACTTGGTTGCGTTTGCAATACATGTACATATGGATGTTTTTAGTCTCAAACACTTATGTATAAAGTATAAAGTGAAATTGTTCTTTTTATCAACTGGGTACTCTGTATTATAGATTCTGGGGTTTTTATTTTTGCACTTGAAGATGGCATAATGCTAGCCAGTTTTTTTGCAAATAGTTGTTTTCCAGAAAAAGGTGATTTCTGGCTTTTGCATTGCTGTGCTTTTTTAAAACATTATAATTCAAAATGCATTAGAAACACCATGTAAAATTGATTCAAGCAAGGGTTGGCTATTATGTTAATGTTAATGTCTTTCTGCCTTTAGATAGATAGATAGATAGATAGATAGATAGATAGATAGATAGATAGATAGATAGATAGATAGATAGATAGATAGATAGATAGATAGATAGATAGATAGATAGATAGATAGATAGATAGATAGATAGATAGATAGATAGATAGATAGATAGATAGATAGATAGATAGATAGATAGATAGATTACTTTATTCATCCCCGAAGGGAAATTCGGTTGTCACAGCAGTCCGGTATTCAAGTACAATAAAATACAATAGAATAAAATACTGAGGTAGCATAAACAAAAACAATAGAAGAAAAAAAACACAGAATAGAACAAGGACACTTAAGAAGTTAAAAAAAGGTTATCTTGAAGTTATCATTGGTATCAGGATGATATAACAACCTATTATAAAAAACATATGATGCCAAAGGCCAGTGTTTCGAAGATAATAATTACAGATATTTCATAATGTTGCCATTTCCCTGTTTGCCAAGGCTAAACCATTCACCCACTGGTGTATCTATCAGGTGCTGGTGGCTCCAGTTATTATCACCCAATCAGATAGCAGCTCATTCCGCAGGCCCGCCTCTACTCGGCTCCCATTGGTTCCCAGTTAATAGGTAGTGGTGTTATGGGCGGAGCCAGCAGCCTTACGGTGAGTTTTGTGCAGCGGTTCCATGAGAAGCAGCAGCTGGTTCAGGAGGGAGACGTCACAGTCTGCCTGTCAGCGGGTGAGTTACGTTATAATAGTGCATCTCTTACATGGTTATTATCCTGCATAATGCGCATTTAACGCTCCTTCCTGTTCAAAAACGTCGTTTACGTTATGCTTTTACGTAGCATCTGCAGAATACAAAGGAAATTGGTCGTTAACAATAGTTTTTCAAGGTAACTTCGTAAGAGAAAGGCGAGACGAGACAAGAGACAAGTGCTATGTATTCATGTTATTGGACAAATACTGCAACAAAGATTGAATTGTTTCGCTTTTGTTGAGGTTATGCAACTGCGGGCTTTGCCCCCTCCCACTTCATCTGTCTGTGGGCAAACCTGACATACTATAAACATGGACAAAAGATGAATTTAGTCTATTCATCCAACACGTCGACCTACATTTGTGTCGTTCATGTAGCTTTAGTGTGAACATAGCCGACCTAACGTTACCTTTGCTCCACGTGTGTGTGTGTGTGTGTGAGTGAGAGAGAGAGAGAGAGAGAGAGAGAGAGCATGTCGTCACACTGTTAAATTAATCGCCTAAGTCATTGGGTTTTGTTTTTTGCCTAAATCATCTCCTCATTGCCACCTATGGTAAAATCGCCTCCATCCTCAGTTGATCAGATCATGTGATTTTACCCCTTTAAGATAATGGCCTATGTCAAGTGTGTGACTTAAGATGATTTATTATGCCTAAGTCAAAATTAAATGTGACTTAGGCAATTTTTTGAACATGCCTTTGTGACTTAAGCAAGATATGGTTACACTTTATTTTGAAGGTGTCTACATAAGAGTGTTATGACCGTGTCATAAACATGACATGGGATGTGTCATGAACATTAATGACTCTTTGAAGTAACATTAATGCTCATGATACTTGTCATGTCATGTTTCTGACAGGCTTGTATGACTCTTATGTAGACACCTCCAAAATAAAGTGTTACCATATCTTGCTTAAGTCACAAAGGCATGTTCAAAAAATTGCCTAAGTAATTTATTTCTCTTAAGTTACATAATGTACACACAGTGTTATTACTATGGCAGTAGCCATCCTTTGTTATGTCCTTTTTCAGTGAAATGATCACTAAATGTCATATGTTACACTTTTGGTGAAGTTTTTTGTGTTTCCTGCAAAAGTTGAAAAAATGAGTTAGGCGATTATTTTAACAGGGTGACGTAAGTGTGTGGAAGACCTAGATGTGCACTCACAAAGAACAAATTAATTTTTAATTTAGTTGAATAAATATGGTGGCATGCATCAGTGTATCCAGCCTTATCAAGCTGACCTCCACCAAAGGCTGTAGTTTGTTATCTCCTAACTATAATTCCCAATTACCTCATTATCTGTTTATAAATCATTAGCTTGTGGAATGACATGTTCACTTTAACCCTTTGATGTGCATTCATTTCCATGTTATTCCATGCTGGCTGTGTGTTTGAATATCTTTTTTTTATTCCAACAGATCATTATATCCATTTTTCCTTCATACTTTATGAAGAAAAATAGTTTTCACACATGGGTCAAAAATTACTTTGTGCATTAGAAGCGTAGTGATACAAAAAGTGATACACTAAATTAACAATTTGAGTGTATGTGTAACTATGTTTGTCTTATTTTGAAGGTTTAACTTGAAAAGAGTTGTTAGAACCACCAGATTACATTGGAAAATCACATATTTTAACATGTGAGACTTATTAGAGCCACCAAATAATAATTTCCATTGGAAAAACATCAATTTCACAAAATAGGATAGTTAATATTTGTGTCTTCTTTGTCAGGTTTTAAATTGGTGACAACATATAAACACCTTCTAATGCACAACATGGGTCAAAAATGACCTTGTGCATTAAAAGTGTAGTGATACAAAAAAGTTTTTATTCAAAAAGTAAGGAATGAAAACAAAAAATTAGAACGTATGGTGACCAAAAACAAGTTATTTGAGGGAAACCTGCAACACTGAATGATGATTAATTTATTGCAAAGATATAGAATATAAAAACTTAGTCGGGTCACTTTAGACCATGTTGTGCATCAAAGGGTTAAAACATTTGTTATAAAAGTGCATAAAAAAGGAACTGAACCACCCCCGCCCCCCTTTTCATCGGTACCATTACCAGTTGTGTTTTTGGTGAATACCACTGCATGTTTCTCTGTCTTGAAAGGACTGTAATAGTGTACAAAGTGCATCATGCTACTAACTGATATTAACTTCATAACCGGATCCTCCACCAGAAATGAATAGTGCAGTGACCATGGAGGCCACCAGGAGACGTGCTCAGCACGCTACCAACGGTAAAACATCTGAACAGGAGGAGCAGCCAGCACAGTGGGGAAGAGCATGGTGAGTTGATGTTAAGTTATTTAAAACAATTTACCTTTGCCTTCAGGCAGGCCTCCTCACTGTCCGCTTTTAAAAGGAATTTTAAAACCCATTTTTATTCACTGGCTTTTAACTCAACATGAGCCATTGCTCTGTTTTATTTTTTGTTTTTATTTATTATTTGTGGTTTTTTAAAATTAAGATTAATTTTAAACTTGAGATTAATTTTAAAACCCACTTTTATTTACCATTTTTTGTTTTACCCAGCATGAGACTCGCTTTGTTTTAGTTGTTTTTGCTTGTTCTGTGTGTTTTTATTGTTTTTATTGTTGGTTTGTCCTGCTATGTACAGCACTTTGTATCAGCTAACGCTGTATTAAAGGGCTCTATAAATAAAGTTGATTTGATTTGAATATTTAAAACATTCGGCTTGGACCCATAAGGGTCGCAGAATAGATTTAGAAGAATATGAGTTGTCAGTTAATGTTAATATTTTTTTTGGTCATAATTTACATGATACGCCCCATCACAGCTTGATTCTGCCCTAACTCTGTATCTGAATGTTTATCTGGTTCTTCCTCAGGGAGGTGGACTGGTTTTCCTTGTGCGGCGTCATTGGCCTCCTGTGCTTTGCCCCTTTCATTGTCTTCTATTTTGTGATGGCCTGTGATCAGTACCAGTGCTCCATCACCCAGCCTCTGGTTGAGTTGTACCAAGGAGAGACCACGCTGCTCTCCATCTGGGCCCGGGCACCCTCCTTCACCTGGGCAGCTGCTAAGATATACGCCATCTGGGTGGCCTTCCAGGTAAGAAACAGAAGAGTAAAGAATCTGGGCTGGGTGCAGAAACTGTTTGTTGTCTTCAGGTTTTGCCGAATATTAAATCAGGTTGTCTCGTCCCTTAGGTCTTCCTGTATATGTGTGTTCCTGATGTGACTCATAAGTTTATTCCTGGATATGTTGGCGGAGTGCAGGACGGAGCACGAACTCCTGCTGGTAATTAACACACACAGTACCTTCACTCATCAGCCCATAACACTGTTTAATCAAGATGTCTAGCATTACAACAATCTGACTCATTGCTTTAAGAGAAGGATGGAAGTTTGTACACTCTTTTGACATTCATTATCAAACCGTACAGCATTTCTTAACACCTGACCTCCTGTGTTGTCTCCTAATCCACTACTGTAGGTCTGATTAACAAGTATGAGATCAATGGGCTGCAGTGTTGGCTGATCACCCATGCTCTGTGGTATGCCAATGCTCAGTATTTCCACTGGTTTTCTCCCACCATCATCTTTGACAACTGGATCCCCCTGATGTGGTGCACCAACATTTTGGGCTATGCTGTGTCCACTTTTGCTTTCACAAAGGCCTACTTATTCCCCACAAACTCTGAAGACTGGTGCGTACTACTGATACTGATAGTTATTCTTTACCTGGCCAGTGCTTTTAGTGTACTTGATAGAAGTTGTAGTACGTTACTGCATTCATTTGTTTTCTTCCTCCTTTTCTTTTGATTCTGCAGCAAGTTCACAGGGAACATCTTCTACAACTACATGATGGGCATCGAGTTCAACCCACGCATTGGCAAGTGGTTTGACTTCAAGCTTTTCTTCAACGGTCGGCCCGGCATCGTAGCCTGGACTCTGATCAATCTGTCCTACATGGCCAAGCAGCAGGAACTATACGGCCACGTCACCAACTCCATGATCCTGGTCAACGTGCTGCAGGTAAGGTGGCTATCGAGATGCTGGCTAGCCGGCTGTTTGCAGATATCTGGCTGATGTCATGTCAGCACAGACAATGCAGATTAATTAGTAACACAAGCAGAATTTCAGTTGTTACCCTCTCTGTGCTCAGTGATAATTAGGGCTGATGTATTTAGTTAAATGGTAAATGGACTGCACTTAGACCCAAAGCACTTTTAACTACACACTACGCTCATTCACCCGTTCACACACACATTCATACTGGTGGCAGAGGCTACCCTAAATGGTGCCACCTGCCACCACTGGGAATTCATTCATACACCCATGAACGCAGCATCAGGAGTCATTTGGGGTTCACTGTCTTGCCCAAGGAAACTTCGACATGTAGGCTGCCACGGTCAGGGATTGAACCACTGACCTTCCGGTCAGTGGATGACCACTCTACCAAACGTAGCCTGGTAAATCTGGTAAAGACAGTCCATGAATAGCTTTATGGGAAATACATTTTTTTAAATACATATTTAAAAATATGAGTAATGATGACCGCTGGCAAGTACTGTAAGTCTTATTTTTTCTTAACCATTTTCCACACGGCCGGTCATGTTGTAGTCTTGCATTTGCCCATTTATATACTATATATCATATTATTTTATTTATAATTATTTTATTTATTTTTATTTTATTTTATATTGTTACTATTTATTATTACATATTATATTATATATTATATACTGTACTATTATTACAATTATATACCGTCTAGTCACTATAGCATTGTTGCCATCATGTCATCAGTATAATTATAATTACCATCATCTTGCCAACCTACCAACTGATCTGCTTTTTTTAAAACTTCTTAAGTGTTCTTGTTCTATTCTGTGTTTTTTTCTATTGCTGTCTTTATTTATGCTACCTCAGTATTTTATTCTATTGTATTTTATCGTACTTGAATACCGGACTGCTGTGACAACCGAATTTCCCTTCGGGGATGAATAAAGTAATCTATCTATCTATCTATCTATCTTGCAGAGTAGCACCCAATTCCAAAAAAGTTGGGAAATGGTGTAAAACACAAATGAAAAAGAATGTAATAATTTCCTAATCATGTGCATCACATTTGCAAATATGCACTCTGAATTCTGACTTCGATACATTCTCTTTATACTTATGTTTTACAGTGTCCCAACTTCGTTGGAATCAGGATTGTAAAATAAAAACTCAGTCCACACGTTTATAACCAGGGAAATACAATTTAGTGTTACTGAGCACTTAACTGAATATTCAAGGAAACAACTGTTTTGCTCACTTGTTGAATGTAGAACAATTTTAAGTTGTCAGGATGAATTCTAATAAGTGTTACATCCAACATATCTGATGCAACTGAATCATCAAGTAATTTATGAAATTCAGTCGTACCAAATCTAACAATTCAGATTTTTGTGAATTGAAATCAGATCAGGAGGTCAGTGCAGCTAAACAGCCCCATTTAACATGTTCATCACTAAGTATAAAGCTCTCAACTCTAAAGCTGAAGTTTGAGTGAAAAGTGAAACCATCATTCATTAATCCCAAGTTGTCTGGGGTTTTTTTTTCAACTCTGCTTAGCTTAACTCTCTCTTTAACTCTGGTTAGTCATTAAAATAAAGGAAAATTTGATCTTTTGTGTTTTGTTGCAGGCCATTTATGTGTTGGATTTCTTCTGGAATGAGGCGTGGTACCTGAAGACCATTGATATCTGCCATGACCACTTTGGATGGTATTTAGGCTGGGGAGACTGTGTTTGGCTGCCATACCTCTACACACTGCAGGTAACAGACACATGCACCTGTTTTCACACATTTATTCTATAACAGTGACGGTCTTTAGGCTCTTTAAACGAATGTAGAGAGTTGCTTGTGTTACGCTTACAAAACTATTACTTGAACATTTACTTCTAGTGGTATTTATGTTACGTATTTATGTTTATTTTTGAACCAGCAGGGGGAGCGCTACTATATAAGCTGACCCACCATATAACTGAACATAATACATAATATGACCTAACTTTGGGGCCTTTTCTACAAACATTGACTGTAAATAAATGTGTTTTGTCTCTCCAGGGTCTGTACCTGGTGTACCACCCGGTCCAGCTCTCCAATGCCCATGCCCTGGCGGTCCTGCTGCTCGGCCTGGTTGGGTATTACATCTTCCGCTCCACTAACCACCAGAAGGACTTTTTCCGGCGCACCAATGGATCCTGCTCCATATGGGGCAAAAAGCCAACGTACCTTGAGTGTTCGTACAGCTCTGCTGACGGTGGCACGCACCGCAGTAAGCTCCTGACTTCAGGTTTCTGGGGCGTGGCCCGCCATTTCAACTACACTGGAGACTTGATGGGTTCATTGGCCTACTGTGCCGCCTGTGGCTTCGGCCACATCCTCCCATACTTCTACATCGTTTATATGACCATTCTGCTGGTCCACCGATGTGTTCGTGATGAGCACCGCTGCAGCAGCAAGTACGGCAAAGACTGGAAACGCTACACAGACGCCGTGCCTTACCGACTCATTCCTGGGGTGTTTTAGAGAGGGGGGAGGAGTGGGTGGAGGGAGGAAGAGAGGTAAGGTAGATTCAGATAAAAACAACTGGGTCTACCTGCATATGCACAGTTGTTTTTCTCTGCCTAAGTAAGGGCAGTTTGATACACTGCTTTTGTTATGCTGTGACCTTTTAACATATTAACATTTTAATAACTACTAAATACTTCCAGCAAATTCATTTTGTCTACCTCTGAATATTATCCTTAGTTTCTTTTGTTCAGACAAGGTCCTCATGGGGCGTGGTCAACCTGACAGACCTGACCACGCTCCATGAGGAACTCCAAAAAAGATCCGTCACAGTAGGGGTGTGCCATATCGTATCGTTCACGATAATATCGGTATTTTTTTTTTTACGGTTAAAAAAGATGCATATCATGATATTGGCAACGTTCCTACTTCTTGATGTAGTGGCGTAAGGCTAACAATTAAAGTTGTTTTAATCACAAAAAGCTACTTACTCCCTGTCGCTAAACACATGCAGCTTTCAAAATAAGAGCATGGTGTGTTATCAGAATCCACCACAGAACTTACAAGAAGATGTCTGTCAAAATAAAATGCCTGAAATAAAACATACAAGAACCTTTATTCTCCTTTACAAAATTCATTAAAATATGCCCCCAGAACCCCTAAATGGTTATTTTTTATTTGAGTAATTTTTTTTTATTTGGCAACTGTTGAGATTTGCACTTCAAACTACATGTTAGATTTTTAATTATTTATACAGACTAAAAAAAAAAGTATTTTTAAGTATTTCCTAATATCGTCAAGAATATCGTCATGGCAAAAATAGCCTGAAATATCGTGATATTCTTTTAGGGCCATATCGCCCAGCCCTACGTCACAGCGATCAGCTGACGCCTCTGAAGAAGACTGAAGTTGTCAGTCGAAACATGTCAGGTAAAAAAACATCTCCTACTTTCCCTTGTCTGAACAAAAGAAACTAAGGATAACTACTAAATATTTTGGAGCTACTAAGAACATGGACAATTTATAAATTTAAGCCCAAATCAGGAACAGACACACTCAGTTCTGTAGTGGTGTGTTGTCTACGACTATTCTACACAATACTGTGACATCCTAAAATGCAGTTTGCCAGTTTGACATTCATTTACCAGGACAATAAATGGCTGGTTCCAGTTTCTCAAAGATAAGAATTTTATGTTTTTCCATTTTTAAATAGTTTTACATTTAACTCCTGTTTTTTTTTTTGGCACCCAGGTATCCTATGATAGGGGGCTTTTCATCTTTCTTGCCATTTTTAGACTAAATGAGCAATTATGAATGAAAAACGGGTGTATATACATTCATCAATACTGACAATAATATTTTGCTGCCACCCACTGGCTTAATGGACCAAATGTGATTGTTGATCCACCTCATAAAAACTTCTGTACTCTTTGTGCAAAGGTTGAGAAATGACATTTATACCTAACTGCAGGGGGATTTTGTTACGACATATTTAGGTTCAGTTAGGTAATATTTTTGTCTTGTTCCCCTTATTGTAGTTGAGAGCAGCACGTTCAAATAGATTGGCTTGGTATAGACAGGGTGAGAAACTCATTACACGAGAAGAAGAACTTCACTTAAACCAAACCAAGACTTGTTCACCAAGCCTGCAAAGCCTTCTGAAACGTAATTATGACAAGTTATTAAAGATCTTAGTATTTGATTTGTGTTAAACCAACATATTGAGTAGATCAAAGTCTCCCCATGTTTAAGCTCTATGCTAATAGAAATATTTTCTTGTTTGTCACTTTTGTTTGGTGTCTGTGTTTGATTCCCACATGCCAGCACTGCCTTTCCTACAGCGATAAAGGAATAAAAAGAACTTTCATTTTTGTTATGACTATTTTTTCTACATACAGTGCCTCTATCTTTCCCATTTCTTGCATTCTCTATTCTTTTTTTATCATCTCCACTTTGATACGAATACGAATACGAAAACTTTATTATCCACTGAGTGGAAATTCCTCTTTGGTTTCACCATAGACATGTCTCAAAACAAACAGAATAAATAGTAAAACAATAAAGAAAAACATTTCAAGAATAGAAAAATATAAAATAGCCTACAGCAGTAACTACTTCACACATCACCCATTCAAGTACAAAATTTCATAAAAGCACACCACAGTACAAATCAAGTTTACAAATGTACAGTACAGGCCAAAAGTTTGGACACACCCATCTCATTCAATGCGTTTTTCTTTATTTTCATGACTATTTAACTGAAATTTATTTATTAATGGATAGCCCCTTGAGATGAACCATCTCGTTTTCAAGGGGGTCCAACAATTTACATTGTAGATTCTCACTGAAGGCATCAAAACTATGAATGAACACATATGGAATTATGTACTTAACAAAAAAGTGTGAAATAACTGAAAACATGTCTTGTATTTTAGATTCCTCAAAGTAACCACCCTTTGCTTACTAGAATATAAGACATGTTTTCAGTCATTTCACACTTTTTTGTTAAGTACATAATTCCACATGTGTTCATTAATAGTTTTGATGAATCACAATGTCAATAGTCATGAAAATAAAGGAAACACATTGAATGAGAAGGCGTGTCCAAACTTTTGGCCTGTACTGTAGGTCTAGGACCGAGGGAAACCCTCAGCAAATGATGAGTCAGAGAGGTCAAAAGGTTAAATTTGAAATTTTGATATGCAATCTTGAAATACTTCACCACAGAGATCCTCAGTGAACCCATCCCTATGAAAAAATTTCAAAGTAATACAAAAGTATAGACAGTAAGTCCACACCAGTTCTCACCATCAAAATAAAGCCAATGTTATTTATACTTTTTAACACTGGGGGGCAGCAGTTGACAGCTAATCCCAGTGGCCTGCTAAAGAGAGAGAGAGTTGTGTTTGTATACACATATCTCCATAATAGAGTTGGAGTGGATTACATTTAAAAACATAAATTACACAGATTTACTCAAGTGAGAAGCCACATGCAGGTATGTGTCCTTAGCCTGCTTAGAGGAAAAAACAGCTCAAATCACAAATAGTGGCTCCCCTCACTAACCATTCAAAGCTACATCATTAACCATCTAAATGCACTCACTCTTTTCTATAGTTATCAATATCAGTTAACCCTTAATAGGGCACTCATTAAAATACTTGCAAATTCCAAATTTCAACCCTAGAGAATATTGGAGGATATTACATACTGCCAGAATGTGTAAAAACAAACATACAGTAATAATATTTTGATAATTTCTTTTGCGAGATTAAAGTGGCAAATCTACAAGAAAAAAATGCGCAGATTTATGAGATTTAAAGTGGTGAATCTGGGGAAAAAAAGTTGCTTTTTCCCCCAATTTTTTTCTCTTAAATCTGCAACTTTTTTCGCACAGATTTGCCACTTTAAATCTCTTAAATCTGCAACATTTTTCTTGTAGATTTGCCACTTTAATCTAGTAAATTTGCTACTTTTGTCTCGAAATATTACCTGAAGTTACCAAATATAAGGTTAATTAGAGTATCCATTACTCATCCTCAAAATCTCAGCATATACTACAAATCAAAATAGCAATACAAGGAGTGCCCACACAGCTCTTTTAATTTGATTTGCAACATTTTGACCAACTAAAAGTCTTCCTCAGGAGGAAAAGCATCTGTTAATCTCAGTCAACTGCACAAATATGTATGTCCTGTGTAGCAAAGAAAGTCCATTGTCTGTGGAGAAAAAATAGTAAACTAGACAGGTACTTGAAGGGCGCAGGCTTCTGCCAAGGCCATGCCCTTTCTCACAGTGTTAACAAAAGTGAAGAATAATTTGAGTATCCACCCTATGATTCAGATCCACATCAAATTTATAATAACTTTTCCTTGGCCCAGGCTACATCCTTTCACCAAGTTTCATGAAAAACTAATCGGACCAAAAACATAACCTCCCTGGCAGTGGTTATAAGACACAACAATGGTGATTGAAGGAGAGTTTGTACACAAGGAAAGGAAAGAACGTTGGCTACAGTAGCCAACGTTCTAAAATAAAAAATATTTATTTTGCATTTGAAGTTCATGTGATATGATCAAAGGCTCCAGATATCTTCAAAACAAACCTTGTGGTGAGATTATTTTCTGAATTGACCAAGTTTTTCCCTTTAAAAAAATGTTTCAGTCTGAAACCTTGATATCACACCCAAAATTCATTGGATCATTGCAAGTTAAGACGTTGAGTTTTATGCTTTGACAGCTTCACTGCAAGAAAGCCAACTTGTATTTTTTGGCCTAAAACAGTGATTTAAGTTGGTAAAACTTGGAAATATAAATTATTGACATTTAGGGCAATAATGTAAGTTAGTACAACAAAGGAAGCCAGTTGTCTGCTCAAAAACAAGTTGGTGAGTTGTTGTTACTTATATCTTTAAGTTGGGGTTCACAACAAGGGACAATAGTTCTGCTAACTCTTATTTCTTTGTTGTGAAATGCGGGAAAGCGGTGAAATTCGGTCATTAGCGAAAGCTAGCGGCTAACTGATGCTAGCGGCTAACTGATGCTAGCGGCGCTGCTTGTTACAGCTACAAGAGTAGCCATTAGCGTATCAATGCTAACTCAAAATTGTGGTCGCAACATTAGCTGACATTTCATAGCGGTGTTACAATCGTGCCAATTCAGCACATTGCAGAAGTTAGCAGAAGTAAGGATTAAAAGTTATTACAATGTAAAATTATAAGTTAGTACAACTTACAGTTGAGTTGACAAAAATCTGAATTCAGAGTTGAGCAAACTCTAAAACAAAACTTAAAATATTTAGTTTAACTGTCCAACTTCAAATTTTATCGAAGTTTGCTGCCTTGAAATTTTGAGTTCACCCAACTTTTCTTTTTTTGCAGTGTTGTTCGCAAGTGTTTTAGTAATCAATCACACCTGGTGGCCCGTTATGCCATGTAAGCATCAGCCCGCTCCTTGAACCTCACCGTTAGTAGGTCTCCTATCACTGTAATGATACAAGTTATGGATGTAAATCAGTTATGATAATGGGAGACTCATTGATTCCCCTTGCCTTTGTTCAAAGCTAATGCAATATGCACCAGATTCATGGCATTACATTACATGGATCCAGATTACCGTTCATATTCTTTACAGGTTAATTGATTCTCATATTATCCCTGAAGGCCAGGAAGTGTTGCGTGAGATTGTGTGATGGCTGGTTTCACTCCTAACCGAGTTGACAGATAGCTCTCTGTGAAAGAGCTGCAAGTCTGAAGAGAAGGGTGATCTTTTCGTGACGACACTAAAAGCTAGACTATTGAATTTGCGAGTGGGGATCATGCACCCATCCATATTAATGTCCAGTGTACACAATAACCATATTGTGGAAGGCGCTTTTTTGCAGCTGCACATTTATCTGCATTGAGGGGCAGGTGGGGGTCATGGAGAAAAAGAAATAGCCGTAGTAAAGTGGCGAGTTTGAGTGAATGGCAGAGTGAATGAGAGGCAAAAAGAGAGTGAAAGATGGGGGAGTAGTTAAATGAGATATACAGAAAGCACAATGGGATAGCCAAAGTTGGCTTGATTTCCTGAGAGGCCAAATTAGTTTTTATTGGAAGTTTGGGGGGTAAGAGACTTGTTGTGGGTGAGAGTCGTAAGCCGGGAGGAAAGGGGCACCTCAGAGGGAGGCAAGTAAATGATTTGTCAGCAAACTGCCGGCACCGACGATTCACATGTACCATAAAATACAGCAGACCTCTAAAAAGCATTCCAGGCCTTTGGAGGTAGACTAATAATGACATTGCGGTGGGTGAGGTTAGATAGAACGGCTGCTTGTGGCTGGTGGCTAAGGACCAATTCTAGCCGTCATAATGTTGATCTCCTGTGCTTGGTTTTGACGGTTACATTTATTGCAAGTGTCTTTATTTAATTTCTTCTGCCTCAACAGCCTAGCAACAAAAGCATTCTAAAGGGTTTTTTGTTTTAAGCCACGCTAGCAGCATTGCTCCAGGGATGGTAGTGTCTGACAGTCAGCCAGTCCACCACTGTGGTTAAAACAGAAATATCTCAATAACTGTTTGATGGATTGTCACTCAACTTTATACACACATTCACGTATTCTAGACGGTGTCCAATGGAGATTGGAGATCCCCTGATTTTCCTCGAGCTCCAAAATTAGGTTGACATTTGTGGTTTTGTGAGATGTTTCCACATCAACAAGTCCTCTAAACCAGTAGTTCTCAACCTTTTTGAGTTGCGACCCCCAATTTAACATGCATGTTGTCCGCGACCCCCACTCACTGAACACAACTCACACGCACAGTTCAGATCACCCAAAAAACAAACAAAATGACCACAAAATGACTAAAAAGACACAAAATTACAAAAAAAATAAACAAAATGACCAAAAAAGACACAAAATGACCAAAAAAAATACACAAAATGACCAAAAAAGACACAAGATGACAGAGAAAAGACACAAAATGATGCAGAAAAGAAACAAAATGACCAAAAAAAGACAAAATTACTAAAAAAAGACACAAAATGACAAAAAAAGACACAAAATGACCAAGAAAAGGAAACAAAATAACCAAAAAAGACACAAAATGACCAAAACAATACACAAAATGACCAAAAAGACACAAGATGACCAAAAAAAGACATAAAATGACACAGAAAAGAAACTAAATGACCAAAAAAAGACAAAATGACAAAAAAAAGACACAAAATGACCCAAAAAAAAGACACAAAATGACCAAAAAGACTAAGACACATTAACACATGAACACTTTACACAGTGGAGACAGAGCAGACTTCCAAAATGATTTGGCGAACCCCAGAAATCATCTCGCGACCCCAATTGGGGTCCCGACCCCAAGGTTGAGAACTACTGCTCTAAACCATAGCGACCACATATTTGGTTTGTTCCTGTACCCTCTGATAACCCATTGGAGCATTTCCAGAATTTGCACCCTTACTGGTGGCAGTAGATCAACACGTCCTCATACATAAATGTATCATTGCCATTTCAAACCCATTGTTAATGTGAACATGTTTAGGCAAAAAAATATGGTAACGCTTTATATTAAGGTCCTTGTAATAACCATTAATTAACAAGTAATAAGGCATTGTTCTCGCTTTAGATCCCTTTAGCTGCAAAAAGCATAGTTAACTGTTAACAAGTGCATAGTTAACTTATAATAGATGAGCAATAAAGTATATTTTAATATCAATAAGCAAACAAAAGATTAATAAAGACAAGGCAAAGACATAATGGGTGGGTTATGGGTGTTTGTAATGCTATTATGAAGAATTATAAGATACTCATGAGGCTTTTATTAATTTTCTTATTATAAATCTCTTATAGCCTGCTATTAGCTGTATTATAATGCCTTATATAGGCTTATAAACACACAGTAATGTTAATAAGCATCTTGTAAGGACTTACAAGGGCCTTATTACTTGTTAATTAATGGTTATTACAAGGACCTTAATATAAAGCGTTACCAAAAATATTTATCTAAGGTTAGGACAAAAAAGGGACATGGTTAGGCATTACAAAAGATCAAAATAGTCAAATAAATGCACTTAACTTTTCTTTTCCCAGTTATTTATTTTTTTGTTTTTGTTTTTTTTATCATAATTATTGCTATCATTATTGTTATTATTTTTCTTGTATGTGCCTTCTTGTTCTATGTTGTTCACCGTTTGTAAATTAACAAAATGTGCAATAAAAATATGTTTAAAAAAAATAAATAAATGCACTTAACTGCTGTAAGTGAGGAAGCTGTATAGTGGATGTAAGTACCGGTAGCAAGGAGACAATTGTGTTTAGATAAATGAATGAATCTGACATGAAACTCACACTTGCGAGACCGGGATTCATATCCTGTGCTTAATGTCAAAGCTTCTGTACGCACATTTTTGATTATTGTTTGGCTTTAATGGGGCAAGGACAACCCCAAACATGTTGTGACCAATGAAATGGCTTTATAAGTGAGAGCTTTGGTCATATAAAGTTTCTGTTCCTCTACGACTGAATACCAACTTGATCTTTATGGTTCCAGACAAAAAAGTATCCGTCTTTAGCCTGAAGCCAGACAACACGTCCCACCTAAACTCTAAAGAATCTTCCTCTATTGTGCTCCTGCAGACATATTCAAACAGGTCTTAAATTGAGAAAAGGGGGTCCGCCAAAATAAGCTGACAGAATCCTACACCTACATTTTAGGCTTGACTCCTTGTAAGTCACAGAGAGAGTTGAATTAAAAAAGGATTAGGAGCAGAGAAAGAATTAGAGGGATTAAAAAGGATTCCCAGGCCGCGCCACAAATCCATAGCTGATGTGGTAAAAATGATTGGTTGTAGATGCTACATCTCATATTAACAAGGCTTGTGAGGCGTAGAGGCAGTCTCTTCACACATCAGCGGCCACACCAGCAGGAGCTCAGGCACCAAATTGCTCATATTTTACATGTTTGGAGTGTGGGAGTTAAGGGCCTGACTTCCTTCTACTTCTCTTGTGTTGATAGTCAGACTCCACTGAGAACAGCTTGAAGCCTGCATCACTAACACAGAGCCAAATTGAGCTTGACAGAACTGCAGGGGAACTGCTGTGGCTGTAGTTACACTAACACTGTTTACCAGATTATAAACGACGACGAGAATCAGCAACATTTAAGTTAATATACAACACGTATTCTAGACGGTGAACACAGTTCAGATCATACAAACTCAGTTGATACAATGAATTTTGGACAAATAATGAAGCAGACCACAACTAAAACATCTCTCTGACCAAAATGACCAAAAAGTTACATAAAATTAAGCAAAAAAGGACTCAAATTGACCACAAAATGACAACAAATGACCACAAAAAGACACAAATTGACCAAAAAAGACACAATATGACCAAAAAAAGAAACAAAATGTCTCTAAAAAGGAAACAAAATGACCAAAAAAGACACAAAATGACTAAAAAAAAAGAAATAAAATGACCAAAAAAGGAAACAAAATGACCAAAAAAGACACAAATTGACCACAAAATTATCAAAAAAAACCCAAAATGACCAAAAAGACACAAAATTACCAAAAAAAGACACAAATTGACCAAAAAAAAAGACACAAAATGATTGAGCTTGACAGAACTGCAGGGGAACTGCTGTGGCTGTAGTTACACTAACACTGTTTACCAGATTATAAACGACGACGAGAATCAGCAACGTTTAAGTTAATATACAACACGTATTCTAGACGGTGTCCAATGGAGATTGGAGATCCCCTGACTTTCCTCGAGCTCCAAAATTAGGTTGATCGTTGTGGTTTTGTGAGATGTTTCCACATCAACAAGTCCTCTAAACCAGTAGTTCTCAACCTTTTTGAGTCGCGACCCCCAATTTAACATGCATGTTGTCCGCGACCCCCGCTCACTGAACACAACTCACACGCACAGTTCAGATCATACAAACTCAGTTGATACAATGAATTTTGGACAAATAATGAAGCAGACCACAACTAAAACATCTCTCTGACCAAAATGACCAAAAAGTTACATAAAATTAAGCAAAAAAGGACTCAAATTGACCACAAAATGACAACAAATGACCACAAAAAGACACAAATTGACCAAAAAAGACACAATATGAGCAAAAAAAGAAACAAAATGGCTCTAAAAGGAAACAAAATGACCAAAAAAGACACAAAATTACTAAAAAAAGAAATAAAATGACCAAAAAAGGAAACAAAATTACCAAAAAAGACACAAATTGACCACAAAATTATCAAAAAAAACCTCAAAATGACCAAAAAGACCCAAAATGACCAAAAAAAGACACAAATTGACCAAAAAAAGACACAAAATGATTGAGCTTGACAGAACTGCAGGGGAACTGCTGTGGCTGTAGTTACACTAACACTGTTTACCAGATTATAAACGACGACGAGAATCAGCAACATTTAAGTTAATATACAACACGTATTCTAGACGGTGTCCAATGGACATTGGAGATCCCCTGACTTTCCTCGAGCTCCAAAATTAGGTTGACCTTTGTGGTTTTGTGAGATGTTTCCACATCAACAAGTCCTCTAAACCAGTAGTTCTCAACCTTTTTGAGTCGCGACCCGCAATTTAACCTGCATGTTGTCCGCGACCCCCGCTCACTGAACACAACTCACACGCACAGTTCAGATCATACAACTCAGTTGATACAATGAATTTTGGACAAATAATGAAGCAGACCACAACTAAAACATCTCTCTGACCAAGATGACCAAAAAGTTACATAAAATTAAGCAAAAAAGGACTCAAATTGACCACAAAATGACAACAAATGACCACAAAAAGACACAAATTGACCAAAAAAGACACAATATGACCAAAAAAAGAACCAAAATGGCTCTAAAAGGAAACAGAATGACCAAAAAAAGACACAAAATGACTAAAAAAAGAAATAAAATGACCAAAAAAGGAAACAAAATGACCAAAAAAGACCAGATTATAAACGACGACGAGAATCAGCAACATTTAAGTTAATATACAACACAACAGAATGAGTAATTGACTTACAGAAAGACACACCATGAACTGTGCAAGGTGTTTGTTTGAGATGTTTGGTTGCTTGGGAACAGAGACATGTGTTTGTGGACGTGAAGGCGTGTGTGGCACATGTAGTCAGTTGTCCAGTGGCTGGGGAGTTGGGTAAGGGATAGTAACTGGCACTGGACGTCAGAGATGAAGCTGTCAGACTGGGCAGGGCAGGAGCACCAGGATCCCTCTGACCAGATTTTTCCAGCCTCGCCATGCCTCACCCTACTCAAGAATCTGGGATATTGGCTAGCACGGCATTAAGTGACAATAACTGCGGCTGATAGTTATTTCAGACTGATGCATGTCCCATTTATTCAAGACTCAAGTTTCATTACTTTTTTAAGCTGAAACAGAATGTCTCTGTCCACATCACGTGTAGAGACTAGTGAAAGTTTGTCTTTTTTGCCAAGTTTGGGTGAAACAATGGACAAACTTTCACTAGTCTGTACACATGTGTGTGTACGTAGTGAGACATTCTGTTTCTGCTACCATTACAACCTGAAGGACAATATCAAGCCAGTTGATTGATGTCTTCCATCATACAGGATTTACTCCATGATTGCAACAATACTTTCCTGGGTCAGTGGAGGTGGGGCAAACTTTTAGGTTATCGGTCTTTTACGCACTATCTGTTGGAAAACGCCTGTTTTATAAATGATTTACAATTACTGGCTTCAGTGTATGATCACAACCTTAGAGACAATATAAACACCCGTAGATATCTCCTATTATATTATACATGATTTACAGTGACAGGCTACAGACTACGATCACAACCTGAAGGACAATATCAAGCCAGTTGATGTCTTCCATCATACAGGATTTACACCTCATGATTGCAGCAATACGTTACTGGGTCAGTGGAAACAATGTCAAGTTAAAACTAGCTAGCTAAATTATAAGCTAAAATGAACAGTTTGAACACTTGGTACATAATATTGGGCTGAAAGACGAACACTGCATGTTCCGGGGAAATAGTCATCCTCACCAGTTGATGATATACACTGTCGAAGACTTCCTAAATTAAGAAGAAATGTAAGATCAGACTTATTTCATCTTACCATAACTCTGGCTGTAGGCCTATTCAAAATATCAGGTTTTCGAAGATGTGATGCACCACCAGCTATCAAGATGACCGAGCGGTCAGCACCGCGGAGAACACCCTTATCTCAGCACGTCCTTTTGAAATGTATTGCCAGCTCTGGTGTGTCTGTAGTGGTTAAACATGAGATATAATTTTTGGGGAGTATATCTAATGAGCAGTACTTGGTCTCACATCTATAATAAGTGACAAAATAATATTAATAATCATGTTTAACTCTTGAAACACATAATAAATCCATCCTAATCATATCAAAAGTTTAAAAATCCTTTGCCTTTCACATAATAATCTGTTTTATTGTATAGTGTTTAAATAGGGACGACCACTGGACAAAACACATATTGCAAATACAGGCTGAGATGGTACCCTGCTTACGAAAATAATCGATTTAACAATTTCATACTACAACCAGGCCTAAAAAAAGCAGAATGCATTGGATACTGTGTTTGTCAGTGGTATGTTGTAGGCAGTTTTGAATACAGCCTCTCTTTAGCTGCTTAGCATTACATACTTATTTACAGAAGGATCTCAGTATGTTTTCATTATGTGATGTTACAAGAGAAAGGGCTTTGGCAACTACATTAACCGATGTGGCTGGGGTTGCTGGAGTGTAAACTTCCCTAAACCCAAGGAAGAACATGAATGGCCTACGGTTAGACTTCCAAAAACCCTCCTCTCGTCTTGATAGCTGTTTAGGCTGATTGAAACATGCTTCAAAACTTAAGTGAGGCTGAGCAAAGCACTAAATTTCTAATAACTCCAGGACTGCTGCTCTGCAATGGCGCTGCCCTCTGACCTAAAAGGTTTTCCTTTGCAAGTGAATATGATGAGTAGAAGTCCAATTGCTCTGGCATCCTTATAGCTTCCGACTCCTTTTGAGCAGATACACAGTTAGGAGATGCTGAATGAGCCCTGCACTTTTCCCTTATCAATTAGCTGACTGGTCTGAACTGGACCTAATGATAATTGAAGTGGTAGAAGCGCCTCACATAGCCACTAATAGCTTTCTCTTTAATAAATCACAAGGGCCAATCGCTCTTCCATTACCTTCAATCACACTTGCCACAATCATACACCATTAAAATGCTGCGCTGTATAGATTATACATGATGACAGCAATCCAATCGGTCTTCTTTTCTATTATCTGAAGTAGAACCAGAGGTTGGGAATAACACTACAGCTGGTGTAAAGTCAGCATTTCAGTCACACATGCGCCTCTTTGCTGTTCGGTCTTGCCTTCTGTTGGCAGTCAAGCTGTGTTTTCTTGCTTTGTTTCACACATTAACCACACCGCTCCCCACGCTCAATCTATTCAACTAGCCATCTTATTGCTGAGCCCAGCTCTTCCCAGCCACATTATTAGCTTTGACCTTTGTGTGTCAGTTCCAGCGCTGATACGGAGCCAGGGAAACTCTGCCAGAACCTGAGCCAGAAATAAAGGGCTAACACATGTTGCATTTTATGAACAGTCCAGCCACGGAACGTACTTATATAGTGATGAATACAGCTCTGCAGGGACTGTGAAACCATGCTAGGTTCTCCAAACACAGATAGAGTCCATTCCCATCCACGCCCTGCAGCTCTCCCTTGGCCTGATCATGAACTCTGTCCGTCTATATGTCACCCGTCCACTCACAGCTCACTTATTCCCATTCCCTTCTTCACCTTCATGCAGCCTGACAGTTTCAAACACATGCTCTCGTCCACACCCTTATTCTGACCTTGATCCCCCCACACTGCTCTCACCATACTGTGACTGCTGTTTTCTCACACTCCATGATTCCTCCTGTGTTACTGGTATCATAATTCCACCACTCATTCATGATTCAGATCATCTTTACTCTGCTTCTCCTCAATGAGAACTTGTGGTTTAAGGAGATGTCCTTTTTAGCTGCTCAGCTCGTTTCTGCTTTCTCAGCAGCTTGTGATGAACTGGTCACCAGTGGTTGTTAAAACTGTGTACTTGGATTCGTCAGTTGTTGTTGTTTTTTGACAGACACCCAGACATTCCGAAACTAAGACTAACTAACTTCCGAAAAATTTCAAGGCAACAAAATTTTAAGTAGAACAATTAAACTAAATATTTTAAGTTTTGTTTTTGAGTTTGCTCAACTCTGAATTTCTCTGGCACGGTTGTAAAGCCGCTATGAATGTCAGCTAATGTTGTGACCACAATTTTGAGTTAGCATTGATACGCTAATGGATACTCTTGTAGCTGTAACAAGCTAGCATCAGTTAGCCGCTAGCATCAGTTAGCCACTAGCATCAGTTAGCCGCTAGCTTTCGCTAATGACCAAATTTCAAAACAAAGAAATAAGAGTTATCAGAACTATTGTCCCTTGTTGTGAACCCCAACTTAAAGATATAAGTAACAACAACTCACAGACTTGTTTTTGAGCAGACAACTGGCTTCCTTTGTTGTGCTAACTTACATTATTGCCCTAAATGTCAATAATTTATATTTCCAAGTTTTACCAAATTAAATCACTGTTTTAGGCCAAAAAATACAAGTTGGCTTTTTCGCAGTGTAGTGATGGCCTAATGAAGCTTAATGATTAATGAACCATTTTCTAGATGCAGTCTTTTTTTTTTTAAACAAAGGTTTGAAAGCAAACTGAAATGGCTTTCCTTTACCTTTTTTCTTCAAACTTGCTAGCAGCTTTTGTGACCTGTAGCTGTCCACACTTAACACAACAAGCAACACTCTTAAACACTGTTTACGTGTAAACACAACATGATCATGGGAACATGAATGTGCTGAGTTAAAGGGATAGTTTGGGAGTTTGGACATTAACTTATATGAAATACTTGCCAGTAGTGTAGTGGATGCAAAACTATTAGCTTACTTGCAAAGCTCCGGTATCAGACTTCTGGCCTTAATATTAGTGCCAAGTGAAGTTGGGTTCTGATATTCATGAGGACTGTTGTTATGTGGTGGGATGGGTGACCTTTTAGTGTCACATGTAGTTTTGTGGAGTAAAATCTTGTAGTTTTGTGACCCTCACAGCTTGCCAGAAGCATTTATTTTACACACTGGAGCTCGGTAAATAAGCTAATAGTTTTGCATCCACTACACTACTGGCAAGTATTTCGTAAGTTAATGCCCAAGCTCCCGAACTTTCCCTTTAATTTTCTTGCAGTCTACCTGTATGATTATGAGATAACCAAAGTTCTGATCTGATGGTGCTGAGGATAACCAAAACATTAGGCTTGGGACTCTAATTACTGAATTCTAATTTAATGAAAACTTTGCCATTCATTTTTCAGACACCTTGCTGTCATATCTGACCAAAGTGTTGGTCAAGGGCATCAGTCACATCAAGCAGGGAGTCTCTAATATTGGAAGGGTTTTTTCTCTAGAATTCATGAATGTGCAGTCATTTTCATGGCCTGTTGATCTTGATATTCAGGTTCATGTAAAACATTTGTGGGTGAAGAGCAAGCATAGACTGTAGTAGTGGACATAGCAACCATGACATCACCCACCGGTGTAAGAGCCATTTTGCTTTGATTGTTTATTTGTTTGCGCCTCCCACCACCGGGTGGAGAAGAGCGCTCATTATGGATTCTGAGGTCATGAGTTAATATAAGGCACCGGTGTATGACTGATTGTTGTTGAGATGCCCGAGAGGCACACAGGTTTTTAACCGCAGAAATGTGATGTATACGTTGGAAATATAAGTTTATTTGTTTAAGAAAGAAGTATATATTTGTTTGGAAACATTATAATAATCTGAGTTAATGGATTTACATAAAGTGGACATTTCATTTGTGCACGTAAATTATTATAAACGGGATCTCATCATAATAGTGGCATCTTTTTTGAGGAGCAATCGGGTCACTACAACCGGTATCCAGAGGACGACCATATGAAGTCTTGAGTTTGGCATCTTGGTAGGGCCATTTTCTCAGACATCTGACTTATTTTGCAACCAGTGGAGCTGTTAGCCATTAAAAGTAATGCCGCTTTAAGGCATTTTTGCTACCAGTAAGTGTCTGCGGTTAACCAGACACTGTACCTCGCTCTGAACCAGCACAGTCCCCGTCCACAATAATCCTTTTTACATTGATCAATGTCTAAACTGTCCGATGCCTGACAGACTTATTTCCATTTCTGCTGTTCGATGGTTTGCAGACTCTTTGTCTTTAATTGAATTCATCACTGACTACTTCCAGAGGCGGTGTAGGTGATCAAATATTCCGCTCATCTCGGGTGGATTTAATATATTTTTTAACCTCTGTCTAAATATAATGTGAAGTTGCTGTCTGCATGTTAATACCTGGTGGAAAGAGACATGCTGTGTGTGAATCATTTCCTCAGACTGGACTGAACCAGAATAGTTTTTCCTCTGAACATTATACTATCAGTGATCTTTATATGTTATAACATTAGTCTGTAAATCTGTCAGAGCAGCAGTGGCAATGGATGAACGGACTTCCACCAGAGTCTGACCTAGCAGTGCTGCAGAGCAGTAGGATGTGGAAGGTATTGTCATGAGCCACTCTGTGCTTCCTTTCTCCACTTCCTACTTCCTGTCTGGCCAGTGCCACTGCGCAGCTAGAGTATTACTCTGTCCACTGTGTGTGTGTGTGTGTGTGTGTGTTTGTTTATATTTATTTTGTTTTGATCTCCAGGAAAAGTCCCTACTTCTTTTTTGGTTCAAGAAGTGTCGCCTGACCCACTTTTTGCTGCACAGCTGCATGCATATATTCCTGTGTGCAGGATATACAGTGCGTGTGTGTGTGTGTGTGTGCGTGTGTGTGTGTTTGTGATGACAGTGTGTGGGTGTGTTAATAAGATAATATTATCATACCTGTATGTTTGTACAGGTAGAGGATGAGAACAGATAGACAGGCAATAGGATATAAAGTCATATTTACATTCTATGAGTTCTGCTTAGCCAGCTGTTTCTGCAAGCAATAATAGTCATGTGTTTTTCCATGCACATGGTGCTTTACAGTGCCTATGAAAAGTATTTACTCCTGTAGTTTTCTTGTCATTAAACAATAAAAGAAAAAATGATTGATGAAGATTTGGCTGTTTTAGGGCTGTAGCGATATATACCAGTATTGATACCTACAATGAAATACTCATATCATGATAATAATATACAAATGATAATGTGTAAATAATCCAGCACCTCTTAAATCATATTTGTTTTTTTTTTCATTCTTGTTTTGTTATGTGGTTATGGTTAATGGTTATGGTTATATGGTTTTGGACTCTTCCTCCACCTCCAAAACACAAAGAGACAAAACAAAGTTGACGATGATCAAAGTGAAAGATGAATTTGACTGACAGCAGTGTTTATATCACGATAATAGTTAATATATTCTTTTATATTAGCCATGATAATTTTGTAGTGAAAGTCTGATGTGTTGAAACCCTGGTTGTTTTGGCATTGAATAACCAATTAATTATTAATTAAAATTGTGAAGCATATGGCCATTCTCTTTCTTAATTGTGTCTCATAAGTTATTGCAGCATTTTTTTAGGGTTGATACCATTTCTTACAAACATTTGGTGCTAAATTGAACCATTTTTGATCACTTAAGAATTAAAAAAAAAAAAAAGAAAAAGTCAAAATCCTTCCAAAATACCACATTAATGTCCAGGAATTGTCCAGAAATTGCTGCAAAGCTGCATCTAGTTAATGCCGACTTGGAAGATGTAAATACCTCGATTAAAGGTTTTTTATTTTATTTTATCAAACTGCGATTAACAAAACCCCATTGGGAAGTATTTTATATTTCCTGTTGGTCACTGTAAAGAAAGCCACAATAAATCTCCTTTAATTCAATGGGGAGGTTCTATAGGCATGTATGTTTGTATATTCATGAACACACTTCTGTCTCCTCTGTCGTCCTGTCAGGCTAAACGGGCCTCGCTGCAGATTCCCATCAGCGGCTGCCACAGTGATCTAGTGGCTGGGCTTTGTGGGCGAGCTGTTTTTAGACGGAGGGAATGTCACTGGATTTATGTGGCTAATGCCAAAACAGCTGCTGCCATGAATAGCTGAATGAGGCCTCATAGTTAATATCCACATCCAGACAGACAGTGGCTTTCAGGAAATGTTGCAGGTGAAGGTTAAGACAATAGAAAGTGGACACATATATTAGTATAGACACTGAGCTGTGATTGTCCTGACACCCTGAAATGTCTCCCTCAGTCTTTATGTCCTACTCACAGACATACACACTTAAATACACACACACACACACACACACACACACAAGTTTCCTCTGTCAGCCAGCTGGCACAGTGCCCATCTGAGTCCATTCTAAGGCCTGTCTGCCATTTATGTTCCCAGCTCGTCCACAGGCCTCCCTGTCAGTGTGTGTGTGTGTGTGTGTGTGTGTGTGCTTGTGTGTGTGTGCGTGTATGTGTGTGTGTGTGCATGTCTTCCTGTGGGCCAGTCCCTTGGCACACAGAGGCACATTTCCACACCCAGTTCCTCTACAGCTCCATCCGCACACCTCCCCATTCACACTGTCACAGTACGTCACACACACACACACACACACACACACACACAATGATGGGTTAATCGGTTAGCTGAACTACTGTTACTGGAAGTGAGCTGTGGGTGGAGTCTGTGCGTGGGAGTGGTGGGAGGGAGTGTGTACGTGCATTGGTGAGTGTGTGTTTGATAGAAAAGAAGAGTTATAAAATCAATAAGTTGGACACATTGTTCCAGCATACAAGCCAATGAGGTCGACCTGTTTTTGCCTGAGTGCCATCACAATATCTTTTCTCTTTGCTGATCCTGCCCCTCTATCAGCGAACATCAAAAGAAGAAGAGAAGAATCTCCTCCTGCTCTCCTTTAACTGCTCTGCCAAACTGCCTGGGAAAATGTAGGCTTTTGCAGTCTGCGTGCCATAAATCATTTCGTCTGAGTTCAGAGTTGAATCCAGGCACAGGAATTAAGAGTAACTTCAGATCCCTTACTTAAGTAAAAGTACTATTACTACTAATAGCACACTGTGAAATTCCTCCAATACAAGTAAAAATCCTGCATTCAAAACTAAAGTAGAAGTACAAAATTGTCAGAATCAAAATGAACCTAACTAAAAGTCAAAAGTAAAAGTACTCATTATGCAGAATGGCCCCTCAGATTGTTGTAAAAACCTATATTCGAAATGTATTATTGGGTTATTGTTATTAATGCATTTATGTAAGCAGCATTTTATTTCTTGTCATTTGAACTACTTAACCCTTTATCAGGCAAAGTACTATATTTGGTAACTTCAGGTAATATTTCGAGAAAAAGAGTTGCAAATTTACTAGATTTAAGTGGCAAATCTGCGTGAAAAAATTCACAGATTTACGAGAAAAAAGTGGGGAAAAAGCAACTTTTTTCTCCCAGATTCACCACTTTAACCCTTAATAGGGCACTCATTGAAATACTTTCATATTCCAAATTTCAACCCTAGAGAATATTGGAGGATATTACATACAGCCAGAATGTGTAAAAAAAAACATACGAAAATAATATCTTGAGAAAAAAGTTTACGAGATTAAAGTGGCAAATCTACGAGAAAAAAAATGCGTAGATTTATGAGATTTAAAGTGGTGAATCTGGGAGAAAAAAGTTGCTTTTTTCCCACTTTTTTCGCGCAGATTTGCCACTTCAAATCTCTTTAATCTGCGATTTTTTTTCTTGTAGGTTTGCCACTTTAATCTCGTAAATTTGCTCGAAATATTACCTGACTCTAATTACCAAATATAGTTCTTTGCCTGATAAAGGGTTAATATACTGCTATGAGGTTTAATTAAAAATAATGCCTAATTACTTTAAATGTATCAGGTTTTTATGTTAAATCTTCACCTGAAAAGTAACTAAAGCTGTCTGCTAAATGTCGTGGAGTAATGAGTACAAAATTTGCCTTAAAATGTAGTACAGTATGAGTATAAAAATTACAAAAAAAATCACAGGTAACCTCAAAATTGTACCTAAGTAGAGTACTTGAGTAAACGTACTTAGTTGCATTTCACCACTATAGAAATAGCCAATCGCTGATGGTCTCTTTTGCTTATGTAGGCCATTTAGAAGCATCAGTATTAAATTGATTAAATATATTTACCATCATACTTTACTAAAAATACAGCAGTAGGATGGTGAATGTGTGACTGGCTCATAATTAAACCTCTTTCTGGTAATGTAAAAACATTGTGTTTTTATTGGATTTTGGACAACAAAGGAGCTCTAAAACAGAAGAATTAGATCTATAAGGCTTTAGATAAACACACAATACTTGTTAGTTCAAATGAGTCAGTGTTGGTGCCAGCCTTTTCTTGAAATGTGACAAATAATACTCCTAGCTTTATCTTTAAAGCAAATTAGCTGACAGGAGTTGTGCAATGTTTCTGATATCACCTAATTTCATGCCATCTGAAGGTGAAAACAAGAGATAAACCCTGACAACCCTGGCTTATACTGAAACAGCCTTGGTTTTGTTTATGAAATTAACAATATTTATTATATCCCCTCTACAGTCTAATCCTGCACAGCAGCTGATACATCCCAAGGAGGTTTCATGAGTTACAGTGCGATGCTGAATTTTATTCTTTATGTCAGACACAGCATCTGAAATCTAGTGAGAAGGTTTAGTAGAGACAGAACAGAGAGATTATAAGTGCTAAAATTGATCCAAAAGTCACTGTGACATATTAGTTTTACTATGAGTGACTGTCAAGAGTGGGAGCTGGTGTGTGTGTGTGTGTGTGTGTGTGTTCTTGTACTTCCTACATAGTGAGGACCAGAACACGTTTTTAACCAACAGAGTGAGGACATTTTTGCAAGTGAGGTCATTTCGGCCGGTCCTCACTTCTTTAAAGGCTTTTTGGAGATTTCAGACTTTGTTTTAAGGGTTAAAGGTTACATGATAATGATAATTAATTGAAACTGTATTGTGTGGTTACAAAACTAACTAAAATTATAGTGAAAATGTCCTTCGTTTTCGTCTTTGTCAACTGGTTTTATACATAATGAAGATGGATCAGACAAAGGAAATAAAGACAAAATTTACTGTGACCTCTTTTAATCTCCCACCCAACAAATACCCCATTACAAAAAACTAAAACTAATAAATACTAAATTAAAACTAGCGAACTCACTCTAAGAACTCATTAAAACGAACTGAATTTGAAAACAAAAATTCACAACAAAATTAAAACTAAAACTGATGAAAAATCCAAAACTATTATAACCTTGCAAGGGAATTCACTGTTACAATGAGGGCCCTTACAAAGATAGAAGTACAAGAATGTGTGTGTGTGTGTGTGTGTGTGTGTGTGTGTGTGTGTGTGTGTGTGTGTGTGTGAATCCCTTTATGAATCTCGGCTGTTAAGAGGAGAAGGAATGTATAATTCATTATGGATCTTGTAACTAGCCTTACTACACACATGCAAAAATCAATGTAACACACAATAGGGATCCTTTATGATCCAATATGCAGTAATCTCATTACAAACGATGTTAACAGTAATCAGACTGGTAATCAAAGCCGTGCCCCTGCTTCCTATAAGTGCAACAGCTTCCTTATCACCGTGTGCCGATGCAGAACAAAAACAACAGTGACTGAGAGAAAAAGAGACGAGAAGAGAGACGGCAGACAGAGACAGTCCTTCCTTACTTACTTACTTCAGCTTAATTGTATTACTCAGCAGGAATGAGGACGTCTACCCAGTTGATGTACTGTACCTCGTTTGTCTTGTACTTTTATGTCTGTACACCTTATACCATTCCTCTCTAATTGTTTGGACTAGTACTGCTGTGTAATTTATGTTTTCAACCTTGTTTTAGTCCTAGCATTGGTCCAAGCACAGACTGTGCTGTTTATAGCTCACCTTTATTAAAGACATATTTATGCAATTTTGACCTTTAATACACCAACCATATTAGACTAATCAGGTGCCAAAACACAGAGGCAAAATCTATTTTGAAAAAAAAAACAACCTGATCATGCTATTGAGGACATTTTTTTGACATTTAATTATCACGTTTTAGGCTAATCAGTGTGTTTTATAATGCCGGATAATTGGTAAGATGTACTATCAGGCCAGTTTCGGTCAGATTCACCATTTAAAAAAATACATTATTCTATGCTTTGACTTTTAATCACAGCCTCTCTTTGTATAGTAGGGATATTTTTTTAAACTTTTTTTTTTTTTTATGAAAAGTAGTTACTTTAACCCTTTATTGGGCAAAGAACTATATTTGGTAACTTCAGGTAATATTTCGAGAAAAAAGTTGCAAATTTACTAGATTAAAGTGGCAAATCTACAAGAAAAAAAGGTCGCAGATTTACGAGAAAAAAGTGGAAAAAAAGAAACTTTTTTTCTCCCAGATTCACCACTTTAAATCTCATAAATCTACGAATTTTTTTCTCGTAGATTTGCCACTTTAATCTCGTAAACTTTTTTCTCAAAATATTATTTTCGTATTGGTTTTTTTTTACACATTCTGGCAGTATGTAATATCCTCCAATATTCTCTAGGGTTGAAATTTGGAATTCGCAAGTGCCCTATTAAGGGTTAAAGTGGTGAATCTGGGAGAAAAAAGTTGTTTTTTTCCCACTTTTTTCTCGTAAATCTGCGACTTTTTTCGCACAGATTTGCCACTTTAAATCTCTTAAATCTGCGAGTTTTTTTCTTGTAGATTTGCCACTTTTTTCTCGAAATATTACCTGAAGTTACCAAATATATTTCTTTGCCTGATAAAGGGTTCAGAAGGGTTTTTTTTTTTCAAGAAAAACTAACATTTTAGTCAGTTTCTTTTGAAGGGCACAACTGTTGCCATCTTTGATGTGTTGTTGCCATAGTTACAAGTTTTCTTCTCATCTCTCAGAAGGTTTGTGGAGAAGGTGACATTTGGTTAAACTAGAAGGCAACAGTTCACACACACTCAGTGCCCAGTGTGTCCTCGCTCTGCTCTGTGCTAATAGACTTCTTTTCCTCAGTAAATGCGGCTGTCATTCTCAAGCTCGGGCTGTTTGAACAGAGTTGCTTACTCACTGTCAATGTCGGGACAATCCTGCTGCAACCTGTCTTCTCCACTGCAGAGCAAATGCTGTGTTTATTCACTAAAATACGATTTTCTGTCTGGGTTTAGCTTGAGAGTAAGAGCTAATACATTGGATAAATTAATGTAAAATTCCTTTCACAGAAAAAAAAATCCTCATAAATATGTTTGTGTAGGGAATTATCAGATGAAATAAGGATGAAAATGAGAAGAGCCTTCTGTGTGTTGTCTCTGATTCACTTTTTGGCCTGAAACAGTGATTTAAGTTGGTAAAACTTGGAAATATAAATTATTGACATTTAGGGCAATAATGTAAGTTAGCACAACAAAGGAAGCCAGTTGTTTGCTCAAAAACAAGTTGGTGAGTTGTTGTTACTTATATCTTTAAGTTGGAGTTCACAACAAGGGACAATAGTTCTGATAACTCTTATTTCTTTGTTGTGAAATGAGGGAAAGCGGTGAAATTCGGTCATTAGAGAAAGCTAGCGGCCAACTGATGCTAGCGGCTAACTGATGCTAGCGGCCAACTGATGCTAGCGGCGCTGCTTGTTACAGCTACAAGAGTAGCCATTAGCGTATCAATGCTAACTCAAAATTGTGGTCGCATCATTAGCTGACATTTCATAGCGGCGTTACAATCGTGCCAATTCAGCACATTGCAGAAGTTAGCAGAAGTAAGGATTAAAAGTTATTACAATGTAAAATTATAAGTTAATACAACTTACAGTTGAGTTGACAAAATTCTGAATTCAGAGTTGAGCAAATTCAAACACAAAACTTAAAATATTTAGTTTAATTGTTCAACTTAAAATTTTATCGAAGTTTGTTGCCTTGAAATTTTGCGTTCACCACACTTTTCTTTTTTTGCAGTGTGGGGTCTCGCTGCCAATTTGGCATAATCAATCTAGCAAAAAAAGTCCCAGACAAGCGTCTCAATGATGCCGGACACGCTACGAAAACTAGGGCTACGGGCGCTCACTAAAGGCCTGACGTGCTAACCGTTGGCCTGATGTTTCAGAGCCTTGAGGTTAAAGCCATCAGCAGGTTAGCTTAGCTTAGCATAAAGCCTGGAAACAGCTAGCTAGCTCTGTCTAAAAGTAACAAAATACATTGAGTTGTAAAACTGCAAATTATCATTTCAACACTGGCTTGTTTCATTTAAAATAAATGAGATATATCATGCTAATTAACTTGAGAGGTGCTTAGGTTTAGCTGTTTCTCTCTGTTTCCAGTCTGTAATGTAACCTCCTGCAGGCAATAGCTAATGTATGCTATATTTAGCAAATAGATATATAAATGGTATTGACCTTCTCATCTTCATCTTGGCAATAAAAGCAAATGAGATTACTAATTATTAAGTTTTTCTTCCAAAGTATCAGACTAAAAGATGAATAAACCATATTTATATTCTGGAATGAGAATTACATTTTTAGTATTTTGCACCACTTTCTAATCAAACCGTTGGATGGTTGAGTACTGCTTTATAGAGGTAATAGTACAATATAAAGATGGCAATTTTTAGGTTTCAATAGGCTGCTTTGTTTTATTTTTCTTGTGTATGATCTGTATGTACAATGTTGATCATTTGACTCACACAGGGTCAAAATCTAGAGGAAATTACATCCCTTTTGTCAGTAAAGGCTGGGAAACGTGTGCAGAACAAAACATAGCTGTATTATCAGAAATGAGGAAGCCAGACGGGTACAGTAATTGTGACGTGTGGCAAAAAAAGAAGTGATGCGACTGAGAGAGGAAGGAGAAGAAAAGAGACAGAACAAGTGAAAAAAACAGAAGAACGGTACAGCTCAAGGACACGTCCTCTTTGTACTATTTGTCACTTGTCCAAATTTCCACACTTGAGCGTCTAAGTGGAAATAAATCAGCTGACAGGCCAGCATGTGAATGAGAATCAGAAGTGTTTGTGTGTGAGAGAGATAGCTGGAGAGAAGTACACACTCATTTATTTCCGTTGTAACAGACATATTGTGAGTGAAAAATCATCCGTCATCTGGGCCCCCCAGCCTGACTCCACCATTCACATCGCCCTGGTCTCAACAAGTCCCGTAAACCTGCACAGCCATAATTGGTGAACTGTCTGCACCGGGCGACCGTCACATCAGTCGTCTGTCCGCCTCACTTTGTGCTTTGTTCCCTCTAATTTGGGGGCCTTTTTGTTTTTCTTTGAACATCCATCTTAAAGTATCATTTCATTTTTATTCCCCGCCAGTCCATCTATCACTCTCATTGGTTTATCCCCCTCTTTCAACCTCCCATGTCCTCTCTTTCTGCGTATTCATTTAACTCTGTGGCCCAACGTATTGTGGTGAATGCTAATAGGTTCCCACGCTCACAAGGTACAATATAGTGAAGAGTAAATGACTGTGTGTGTGTGTGTGCGTGTTGGAGGCTGGGCAGTCAGTCCACAGTTCCATTAGCCTGATGGAGTTTCTATTAAATTAGAAACTCTCTCTCTCTTTCTCTCTCTCTATCTCTGTCTCTCTCTCTCCCAATCACATTAGTGCTCTTATCTCATTTGTGGAAGCTCTGCAGGCAGTGAGGGGAGGGGGCAGCGGAGGGGTGGAGTTATGATCTGAAAGCGGACAGGAAAAAGGACATGCCCTCGTAAATAGAGAGAAGCTGGGCGGGCAATTGATGTGTATCTACAGTACGTATTGTGCACATGGAATGACAATGTGTGCACATGTTTGGTATGTATAGAATCATGCGTGTGACAAGTGTTATATGTTTGATGTCAGGCATGTTCAAAATGAAAATTTTGTCGATCAACAACTCTGACCGACACGGCCGCCTTTAACGATAACGCTGGTGAGAAAATGCAGCATATAGCGGCTGAGATGACTCGTGTGTGTGTGTGACTGTAATTCTAAAGAGCAGTTGTCAGTTAAACACACACTGTGAACAATTTGTTGGTGCATTCTTCTACTGTGGACTATTTTAGGACTTTAGTTAGGGATTGAGATTAGACTAGTTTGGGGGTTAAAAGGGGTAATTTGACAATTTAGGAAATATTTGTTTTCTTGCTGGGAGTTAGATGAGAAAATCAATAGCACTCTCATGTCTGCTCAGTAATTACTGAGCTAGAGTTAGGAGACGGTTATCTTAACTTGGCATAAAGACCCACAGCTGGAGGACACACAGAGCACGAATTAACATCTCATCTGTTTAATCTGCATACAGAAATGTAAAAACAACAGTTTATCTGCCTGCACAGCCCTTCAGTGCAGTGTCTGCTGGTCGCCTGGCAACCTCAGCGTGACGACAACATCCAGATAAGTCAAAGCACCTGGCTGTTACAGGATGAAACTCACTGTACAATCTGTGGATATCTGCATATGGATGCAGAATCTGTAGAGCACAGGACAAGTTATTGGAAGTGTTCTGGTTTCTGTTTTGTGGTCCGAGTAGTATTAACCAATCATGTTTGAGCAGGCTAGATGGCATGCAGATAAAAAGTCCATGCGGAGAGAAAGAGGTGGAACGAGTTGGTCAAAATCTCGGAAGATGTCTGATGACGATTTCGCTTTTTTTTCAAAGTATCAGCTTTCATATGCAGAGAAACAATCCACTCATGCAAATCCTCTCTCCAACTCCACTGTCAAATCAGACTGTAAACAATCGTAATATTTTCATCAACAAATTTCTATGCATGATAAAAAAATCTTGATAGAAACACAAATTTGCATAAAAGCTTTAATGCTCGCCTGAGGTAGTTTTTGTCTTTTTTTCAAAAAGTAGTTAATGTGTAAACAGGATCTTTTTCTGAATAAGTTCTGACGTAGCAAACATTTATCTCACATGACTGATCAGCTGTTTCTGCTCTGACGGTCAAAACAAGCCAAAATGAAATAAGGACAATTATAAGTTGCCTAGTTGAATCCAATTCCTGAAGACTTCTCTCCATTTTCTCTCGTGGCTGGCCAAAGTTGTCGGATAAGCAACCTCTATTTTATTGTTGTTTTCTCTCTCTTGTACAATCTCTACTTCTTCTACTGTTTTCTCTCTCACACAACCTCTGCTGTTTACGGACAGATTACACAGCAAAATCAGCAGTGTTAATGCACTTTTAACTCCAAATTGTGGTATTCCTTTTCACTTTGAGTGTTAATTTTTAGCATATATCGTGTTATTTTATGACTCAAAGTGTATTTTCAACACTAAAATCATGTTACTCCCTTTCACTGAGTGTTCATTTTTAACATACATTGTGTTACTTTGACACATTAAAGTGTATTTTTAACCCTAAAATCGTACACATATACATTAAACGTGCATTCTGTCTTTAGCCGAACATACAAGTCACAAAATCTGAAATTCAACTCCAACTGAAGTGAATCTAACTCAGGTGTTAACATGCAACAACACTGGCAGAGCTTTTTGATCACTACAAGTGTTAAAACAACTCCAAAATCAACACTCACCAACTTAAAATTATTAACACTGAAAAAACAACACTACAGATTTTGCTGTGTAGCCTACAGCAATACATTACACTGGCATCTCCTGACGAAAGTACGTTTATGCAGCTTTGTTTATTCGCTCTAAAGCTGGTGGATGGAAACGTCCCTAATATGCATTTTCTTTAATGTTACTTCAAAATTTGCTTCAACTTTAATGGAAACATGGCTATTGACCGGTGCACAGAAGAGGAAGTCTTGCTGCTGGCTACTCTGGAAATCCCAGAAATATTAGCCTTTGCCCTGTGAGGCTAAATTGTCATAAGACAGACAGCCAGTGGGTCCTAATATTGCTCACTGTAAAAACACTAATTATCTAGCTAAGTTAATTGCCTCCTCATTCTAGCTTTATACTTAATATTCAGACACAGCAGTGGGATCAATTTAATCTAACTCTCAGCAAGAAAACAAATAAACACATTCGCCCCAAATAACTGTTGGGGAGGCCATGAAAACCACTAAAAACATCCCATTACCCAATGCCAAACACTTTGACCAAACATTATGACTGTCTGAATTACTCATCCCATTTTTTTCATCTGGGAGCCTTCTCAGTTTGCCTCGTATGTTTCCACAATGCATCCCAATAGTACAACTTAACAAAACAAGCAAAAATCCTACCTGGATATTTAGACAACATTAAAATGGGCAAACACAGTATTCATATGGATTGTATATGGAACAGTGTACTGCAAAAAAGCCAACTTGTATTTTTTGGCCTAAAACAGTGATTTAAGTTGGTTTATCTTGGAAATATAAATTATTGATATTTAGGGCAAGAATGTAAGTTAGCACAACAAAGGAAGCCAGTTGTCTGCTCAAAAACAAGTTTGTGAGTTGTTGTTACTTATATCTTTAAGTTGGGGTTCACAACAAGGGACAATAGTTCTGATAACTCTTATTTCTTTGTTGTGAAATGCAGGAAAGCGGTGAAATTCGGTCATTAGCGAAAGCTAGCGGTTAACTGATGCTAGCGGCTAACTGATGCTAGCAGCTAACTGATGCTAGCGGCTAACTGATGCTAGCGGCGCTGCTTGTTACAGCTACAAGAGTAGACATTAGCGTATCAATGCTAACTCAAAATAGTGTTCGCAACATTAGCTGACATTTCATAGCGGCGTTACAATCGTGCCAATTCAGCACATTGCAGAAGTTAGCAGAAGGATTAAAAGTTATTACAATGTAAAATTATAAGTTAGTACAACTTACAGTTGAGTTGACAAAAATCAGAATTCAGAGTTGAGCAGACTCAAAAACAAAACTTAAAATATTGAGTTTAATTGTCCAACTTAAAAAGTTTGTTGCCTTGAAATTTTGAGTTCACCCAACTTTTCTTTTTTTGCAGTGTATGTATACTTAAGCATACATAAAACCCTGGAGTAGACAGTAAAGTAATGTCCTTTATATGTGTTTATTATGTAGGTCATTTGGGGCAATAGATGAATTCAGGGCCTCACAATCTCCATCAACCACCCAGGGGTGTCCAGCCCAGATTTAACAAGAGAAAGAAAAGATGGACTCATGGGGACAGACTGGCATGGAGACCCGCCATACTGAGACAATGTGTCCCTGGAATGTATAATTATCAGTGCGTGGGTGTGTGTGTATGTGGGTGTGTGCAGGCGACAGTGAGCCATTAGCCAGGTTTAAATGAAGGTCTGCATCAACAGCAACTATTCTAATAATGACCGCCTTGGTCACAGACAAACTAATGTACTGGTGGCGTCGGCTATGTCCTATTGTGTTTATGTGTGCGTATGGCTGAGTAAGGAAACATACCTCTTAAATTGTCCAAGGTGACACTGGGTCTCTATGTGCAGACATCCCTGATAATGTGATCCTGGCAGCGATAGGGTTTCTCTGTTCTGCTGCGTGCTATGTTACACACACACATATAAGTCATACAGCATCAGTCACAACTTATCTGACTGACATAATACATGTTCATTTAAAAAACTTTTACGGTGTCATTTTGTTGTATGTAATTATATGTTGCTGTGTTAGACTTTCAAGGAAGAATTTTTATATTTCTGATGAATAGTTCCTTGTTAAAGTAGTGTCTCCTTAGAGTACAAACATCTGACCTCATAGGCACACACACACACACACACACACACACACACATACACACACAGAGCGTTTTAGAAAAAAGTCCCTCACCTCTAAATCAGTCAACCACAGAGATTAGATCTAGCGCTGCAGTTACCTCATCGCTTACCTTATCCGTTAAACTTCTGTGATTGGTTAATGGTTAATGCGTGCCATTTTCTTGTCTCAATAATTAACCTGCTCTCTTTGTTCTCTCTTTCTCCAAAGACGTTGTTGTTTAAAATCTGTTTCTGATCTGTTTAGCCTTTCTTCTTGTCAGCTGTTTCTGATTGTTTTTGCCATGTCATTATTTTCAAAATGTCTTTCCTTACACTGCACATAATCTGTCAAACCCTGACAGAAGGTTAATTCAACATGCCATATAGTAGTATAACAACGTCACCCTGTTAAAATAATCGCCTAACTCATTTTATCAAGTTTTGCAGGAAACACAAAAAACTTCACCAAAAGTGTAACATATTACATTTATTGATCATTTCACTCAAAAAGGATGTAACAAATTATGGCTACTGCCATAGTAATAACACTGTGTGTAAATTATGTAACTTAAGAGAAATAAATGATTTAGGCAATTTTTTGAACATGCCTTTGTGACTTAAGAAAGATATGGTAACACTTTATTTTGAAGGTGTCTACATAAGAGTGACACAAACCTGTCAGAAACATGACATGACAAGTATCATGAGCATTAATGTTACTTCAAAGTGTCGTTAATGTTCATGACACATCCCATGTCATGTTCATGACACGCTCATGTCACTCTTATGTAGACACCTTCAAAATAAAGTGGTACCATATCTTGCTTAAGTCACAAAGGCATGTTCAAAAAATTGCCTAAGTCACATTTTATTTTGACTTAGGCATAATAAATCCGCTTAAGTCACACACTTGACATAGACCATTATCTTAAAGGGGTAAAATCACTTGATCGGATCAACTGAGGATGTAGGCGATTTTACCATAGGTGGCAATGAGGAGATGATTTAGGCAAAAAAAAAAACAATTTTGATAAAAAATGACTTAGGCGATTATTTTAACAGTGTGACGATAAGTAGTACACTGCAAAAAAGCCAACTTGTATTTTTTGGCCTAAAACAGTGATATAATTTGGTAAAACTTGGAAATATAAATTACTGACATTTAGGGCAATGTAGGAAGCCAGTTGTCTGCTCAAAAACAAGTTTGTGAGTTGTTATTACTTATATCTTTAAGTTGGGGTTCACAACAAGGGACAATAGTTCTGATAACTCTTATTTCTTTGTTGTGAAATTTGGTCATTAGCGAAAGCTAGCAGCTAACTGATGCTAGCGGCTAACTGATGCTAGCGGCGCTGCTTGTTACAGCTACAAGAGTAGCCATTAGCGTATCAATGCTAACTCAAAATTGTGTTCACAACATTGGCTAACATTCATAGCGGCGTTACAATCATGCCAGAGAAATTCAGAGTTGAGCAAACTCAAAAACAAAACTTAAAATATTTAGTTTAATTGTCCAACTTTAAATTTTATCGAAGTTTGTTGCCTTGAAATTTTGAGTTCACCCAACTTCTTTTTTTGCAGTGTAGTAGTTACAGCAAGGTCTTGTCACACCACACTTTCACATGGTAAAATGGCACAACAAAATCAAATTATTCCAAATGAATTTGCTTCAATCAATGGATTCACTCGAGGGAACAATAAATCAGCATTATATTTTCACATTGAGTTCTATGTGACCAAAAGCCCTTCTTGACAGTGCTGACCTTTAAGCAAAGGTCAAAATGAAAAAAGTTAGCTTTTTAGTTAGGTTAGCTATGTTGTAGGCTACCATCCATTTTTATTTGCACCCTCCTCTGTCCGAGTATAAACTGCTACACAAAAGAGGAATGGTTTGTTTAATATATGACTTATGAATGAACTGTTTTTAACTTGGAATAACTAAGAAAGAAATGCTAGGTGGAGTAGAAAGCACAGAAAAATTAGAAGCACAGAGAGCTTTTAGCGTTAGCATGCTAGCATGTTGGCAGTGAACAGTTTGTATGATATCTTACAAAATCTTATGCACATTCATTCAGATTGTATCTTACAAAATGTGACCGGTCTTGTTACTTAATGGTCGCATAGTCACTTTTTAAAAGGCGGATTCCATCTGCATTCTCTTGCTAGCACTAGCTGAGTCAAAGTTAGCTGTGCGAAGTTTGGAAGCAAAACTTCTTCAGATGATTATTCCTTTGTAATAGTTTTTGGTTTTAACAATGGTTTTTAATGGTTCAATGCAGCAGTTTATCCACTCATCTACTAGTTCATCCTTTAATAATTCTGTTTATATTTAATTTTTTTAATTTCTGCTGAACTTCCTACCACATTTCTACTGCATTGATCTCGCTTTTTAGAGGATTATTAGGAAAATCTAATCTAACCTGCAAATGTTTGCGCTATACAAAATAGATTCCTTTTTTCTTCAAGCAGTTTATGAAGTTGATACTGAGAAGAGAAACAGTGCCTGTCAGGGACTGAGCAGCTTTAGAAAAGTCTGTTTAACATGCACTAACAGAATAAGAGTCTTGATTAAGATAAAACATGTAGTACCAGAGTAAGACTCTTGATTAAGATAAAACACTATTTATCCGTCACAAGATCTTAACGCTCTGTTTTCATCTGAACAGAGACATTTTCTTAATCTGATTTAAAAACTGACTCACAGATTTGTTCATTCATTAAGATATTGGCTTTAAAAAATGTTTTTCTTCCATTGTGTTGATGCCCAGAGGAAGAGCAAGCTGTCTCTCAAATGTTATAAAATAATCCATTGTACAGTTCCAGGGAAAAGACTTTATTATCATTACAACTCTACTGATTGATTTCCCTTCTCTGTCCGGGCCTGCGACCATCGATCCACTCTGACTGTGATCTGTGTGAGTCTCTGTGTGTGTTTAGTGTGTATTGTTTCTCCCAGGATCTCCTGTTTCTAGGTCCTGGGAATCAAACACAGTAGCAGACAGTAAACACAGCTGGGGTCATGTGAAAGGGGGGGTCTATAGGTTTAATGTGGTCATGGTCAGTACAGCTGTGAGGGACTTCACAGTAAGATTGGGACAGAAAAAAATGCATGTGATGTGTCCCTCAGAGAGATGAAAGAAAGATGACCATGTCTTTTTTGACACAGAAACAACAGACTAAAACAGACGACCTAGCTTCAGGCTGACCAAAACTAAATGTCAGCTTGATGACATAAATAATAATAATAATAATAATAATACATATTTATTTGACATTAAGTGGCTATATATATAGAGATACAATTTCTTATTTTTGAAGTGTTGAGTATCAGGGGATAGGCCTAGATAAGTATTTTATACTTCAGTCTACTCCCTTTTTTTCCGAACCAAAATGATATAAGGAAATGCTTAGTGAATATTAAGTTAACTGGTTCTATCTTATTACTTAAACGGGGCAGATGCATGTATATGTATAGGGCTTTATATACTGTATGTGTGTAAATGTTTATATGTTTATGTACATCTGTTTAATGGTGTCTATGTGAGTATGTGTATGAATATGTATATGTATCTAGCCTACGCTGTTGTAGTTTATGTTGTTTTTGTTTTTTCGGTTCGAAAAGAAGAATTAATAAAATGAAAAAAAAATGAAATGATGTTATTACTGTTATTACATATCACATATTAATGCTCTGCACTTACATAACTTTTTTTAAAAGGGAAAAAATCTGTAGCTTTCTGATTAGAATAATAATATAATGGGGACAGTGAGTTCTTGAAAGTGTCTGAGATGATTGTCATTACCACGTCAACATTTTTGCAAACTACACAAAAAATGTCCAAAAACTGAAAATCTTTGGAATTCATTTACATTACATGCATTAACCCTTTATCGGGCGAAGAACTATATTTTGGCAACTTCAGTGGATATCAAAATGGAGTCCCCATGTCTCTCTGTTTGGTCATAGAACCACATGAATTTGTAATATTTAGAGAAAAAAGTTGCAAATTTACTACTGACCCCGTGTTTATATTGTAAAAAATCAATCAAAGATTAGTTATGTTTGTAACATAATTCGCCAAGGAAATGTCCATCCATTTCCTGACTCAAACTATAACTTTACATCCATTGACCAACACCTTGTATTTATTTTAGTTTGGCTATCTGACAACAACAGACAACATCAAAAATATCAACAAAGTCCATTTGACTGCTTGTGATTGCACTGTGACTAAAATGTAGATATCTGGAATGACGAAATTAGTTTGAAACTCAAAATATAATTACAGATATCATGTATTAGAACTTTGACTGGGCAAAGTGACATTGTAGATATAAATTATTCATATCCAGTCTAGCTAATAAATGTTAAAACAACTTTCCATAGACTGGATTTTTAATGTGCACTGACCCCCCACCCCTGCCACACACACACACACACACACACACACACACACACACACACACACACACACACACACACACACACACACACACACACACACACACACACACACACACACACACACACACACACACACACACACACACACACACACACACACACACACACACACACACACACACACACACACACACACACACACACACACACACACACAAATAGAAATCAGGAATCCAGGTCACTGTCATGTCTCTGTCCTAAACTAATGGAGATTGTGCTGTCTGCTGTTTGTTATCTGCTCTTCAAAGTCTTCTTCTATCACTCTTATAAACACGAGACCCGCGTCTGTCTTTTGTATGTGTCACGTGCGTTGATGCATACGTGCCTTAACCTTTTATCAGGCAAATAACTATATTTTGTAACTTCAGGTAGTATTTCGAGAAAAAACTTATAAATTAACTAGATTAAAATGGCAAATCTACAACAAAAAAAGTCACAGATTTAAGAGATTTATAGTGGCAAATCTGCGCGAAAAAACTCACAGATTTACGAGAAACAAATGAAAAAAAAACAACTTTTTTCTCCCAGATTCACCACTTTAAATCTCATAAATCTGCGCATTTTTTTTTCATAGATTTGCCGCTTTAATCTTGTAAACTTTTTTCTCAAAATATTATTTTCGTATGTTTTTTTTTTTACACATTCTGGCAGTATGTAATATCCTCCAATATTCTCTAGGGTTGAAATTTGGAATTTGCAAGTATTTTAATGAGTGTCCTATTAAGGGTGGTGAATCTGGGAGAAAAAAGTTGCTTTTTTTTCACTTTTTTCTCGTAAATCTGCAACTTATTTCGCGCAGATTTTCCACTTTAAATCTCTTAAATCTGCGACTTTTTTTCTTGCAGATTTGCCACTTTAATCTAGTAAATTTGCAACTTTTTTCTCTAAATATTACCTGAAATTACCAAATATAGTTCTTTGCCTGATAAAGGGGTAAACAACAGCTGTTGGGCAGAACTCTTGAATCTTAAGAGCTTTTCTGGAGCAAAGAAAAACAACCTCATGTTGAAACTCAACAGACATTTATGAGTTTTTGCAAAATGCTTTGAGAAGGTTTTATCACTTCCAATGACGGCAGACCTGAATATTGGAGTTATGTAGCTCGAACATGACAAAGATATCAGTCAGACAGTCTGTTTACATCTGCCTGCCAGTGTTACCGTCTTTGGGGTTAGAGGGTCAAGGACCAGCAAGTGAATATGACGAGTTTATCTTTGTAGGGTCTTTGATGTGTTTGACTGAGCAGACTGTCTGATGGATGTCTCTTTATTGCACTCTCTGTCTCTCCTCATGTCAAAACAGCATTAACTATATCTAAAACATCTGTATTCACTGAGCAAGCAAAACAGCAGCAATACAGAGAAGAAAGAACAATCCAGTCAAAGTGAAATTAAAGAGGAGAGAAATTGGAAAAACACAATTTCATTTCAATTTTCATCAGATCAACAAAATGACACGCTAGGGAAAATCAGTTAACTTTTGGACTGATGATGCGCACTGCAGCTCTCAGTGTATCCAGACACCAAAACACTTCAATTGAAAGACATTATCGTCAGTTTGCTGTGCATACTGAATTTGTGCCAGTGGTGAGAATTCAAAACCTTGTAAAATTTGCTGAAAGGCTTGTTAATGCGTTTGGATTTGTAGGATTCAGTGGGTACATTGCCAGAATCAGGCTTTATTGATATTTTGACCAATATCCATCTGAGTTTTGTAGGTTTTATTATGATTTCCTTAAAACAAGTTGGGAATTTTAAGTGTTAGTCCCTCCAAGCACCAGGCAGACGTTAATCAGATTTATTTGAAGCTTTATCGATCCACCTCATATCCACTGTGAAAACTGCACATAAATTATGAAGAAAAGTTAGGTTAAATAAAGTTCACTTTAAATTACATTTTACAGAGTAAAAATATGGATAAATTAGACACAATACCTCGTTGGCTGTGTGCTAAATAAAGGGAATTATCTTTCATCTTTCTTCTTCTCCTACTTCTTCTTCTTCTTCTTCTTCTTCACGTTAACTTCCAGTCTGCCATGGCGAACAATTCAACCTGCACCAGTGTTCATGCTTCCCGGAAATGCTGCTTAGGTGCCGAATTAATCAAAATAAAAGTATTATAATATATACCAAATTAAACAACACTTAAATACAAAATACAACTTAAATTAATTTCCAGTTATAACATTCTTCAAGATAAGTAAAAAAAATATGTTGCAATAATTTAGCAACAGATACATTAAGTTTGAGATTTGAGGAATAACACAGTCACCTTTTGAGGAGAGTTAGAAAAGATAATCAATTCTGCATTCATGTCTAAAAAAAAAAGAAAAGTTGGGTGAACTCAAAATTTCAAGGTAACAAACTTCGATAAAATTTTAAGTTGGACAATTAAACTAAATATTTTAAGTTTTGTTTTTGAGTTTGCTCAACTCCGAATTTCTCTGGCACGATTGTAAAGCGGCTATGAAATGTCAGCTAATGTTGCGACCACAATTTTGAGTTAGCATTGATACGCTAATGGCTACTCTTGTAGCTGTAACAAGCAGCGCCGCTAGCATCAGTTAGCCGCTAGCATTAGTTAGCCGCTAGCATCAGTTAGCCGCTAGCTTTCGCTAATGACCAAATTTCACAACAAAGAAATAAGAGTTATCAGAACTATTGTCCCTTGTTGTGAACCCCAACTTAAAGATATAAGTAACAACAACTCACCAACTTGTTTTTGAGCAGACAACTGGCTTCCTTTGTTGTGCTAACTTACATTATTGCCCTAAATGTCAGTAATTTATATTTCCAAGTTTTACCAAATTAAATCACTGTTTTAGGCCAAAAAATACAAGTTGGCTTTTTTGCAGAGTATATACAAGGCTACAGTCATGAGATGATTAGCTTAGCTCAACACAGCAAAGCAAGGCTTATTAAAATGTTGAATTTTTATACTGTAAGTGCCATTTGCTAATAGCTGCATTTCTCAAAGAACTATTTTATTTATAGCTCCCCCACTAAAAGTGTATTTTGTTCTGTTTATGTTTTTTCTGTTTTTGTGTTTGGTGCACCACTCCTCATTTCAAACATCTCTTGATGTTTCCTCTAATGGAAAAAATAGAGCAGACACCAGAACTACAGCTGCAGTCTGAAGATCGTGAGCTCGGCTCTGGACTTTAACCGCCCAACCTAGCACAAGCAGCACTGCAAGGAGAGGCGAAGGTCGCATTCAGAATTTCTCAATAACATAGAAAGAGCAGATGTGCTTCCAGTCCCTTTTCATTTTTTATTTTTTTAACTTTTTTTATGTGGGACTACTTTACACTGTGTCTGAAAAGAGACTTCAAATAGCAGGAATTTGCAGATTCAGAGGCCAGTTCTTTCACATAACATTCAATAATTAGATATTTTTTATTGCATCTGCTGTTCCTCTTCAGAAGAGAGGGGAGAAAAGTTGATAACAAGCCAGTTGGTTAATATTCCTTGTAAACTTAGTATCATGGGAGCAGATATTTACTGGACATTGTGTTAAAGTTTGATTGTTTCCCAGTATTTGACATCATCAAGGTGTGAGAAATGACTAACAGGGTGGTGACTGTCCTGTCTCACCACAGCCCATCCTCAAGACACCCCCACCCCACACACACACAAATGTAGACATATGGTAATGGGAATTTTGGATCTTTAGAAATGAATCACCTGAAAATGTTTAATGGAAAAATTTGAAGTCTATCACTCACCAACACTCTCTCACACCCACAAATGCTACGCAAGCACCATTTCTCCCAGCAGCAGCAGCAGCACATAGTCACTAACGTAGTTCTAAGAGGAAGGAGGTGATGTCACCCGAATATCTTCCTCCTCTCCCCCGCTCCACCCCCCACATTTCCACCACTTCTCTCCATCTTCCGACCAAAGTGCGTAAAGGAAAATAACCGAAAAGTGATTCTCCACCCACAACTTCACTTCACAGCAGTAAACCAGATAAGGCTGCGACTTCTTTTGGATTATTTAACAAAGGAAAAAGGAAGGAAGGAAGGAATTAAATCTATGTTGAAAGAGCAGATGCAAAAGAAGATAAAAGGTTGCTGTGATAACATTTTCAGCTTTTATAAGCTACGATAACATCTACCTGAGTGTGAACACATGGGTCATACATTATTATGAGTAAGAATTTGCAATTCAGCTTCCTAACTGAGCGAGCAAGACTGGCATTAAAAACCTGCCACTTTGTGTGTGTGCATGTATGTGTGTTTTTTTGCATGTGTGTGTATTGCTCCATCGTTTACCGCACTCCACCTGGCTATGATGAATTGGTTCGACCTGTGACCTCTCCATCATAATAACTGGCGGTGAGTTATGCCCGAGGGTATCTCTGCCAGCTAAATCATTTAGCTGGAGTGACGGCTGGTAAAACATCATAGAAAAAGCTTTTATTACACGGTGCTGTAAAGAATAAAATAGCTTTTTAACGATTTGACTCAGCAAACAATTCTGTGCTTTGAACAGGAGCTGACTTCTTCTTCTACGTGTGACAGAAATATATATCAGCACTGATGCATGTACGCTATGTGAAATGCAACTACAAGTCCAAATACACTTATATGTACAATAAAAATATATACAGTCACTTGCATACATGCATCATTTTGGCAAGCCAGGGCACAACTCAGCCTGATGTTTTCATAAAGGGATATTCCAGCAATTTATTATTTACCAGGCGGCAATCTCCGTGTCTGAGCATGGAGGCCAACCAGGAAGTGCCTTAAGCCTGCAATCTACCAAAAATTCCAGCAGGGGGTGCTAAGTTTGGCTGCAAAAAAAACTGCCCATTATTTTCAGTGCAAAATTTGAAAACTTCTCACTTGATTTATTACCTCAGAAATTTTTTTCAGGACAACATTATGGTCTCAATCGCTAGTTAAAAATCTTCTTCAAGACAATTTGATGTTAATAGTTCTAATAATGGCCCCATTTAGAAGAAAATAGAAGATAAAGGCGAGCCGTCACCAGGAGAGAAGCAGATCAATGCGTATCCACGGCAACGCGTCAATAAAGTTATATATAACGTTATATAGATAGAAAAGAGGACGTTTACAGATTTGGTCTCATAACTTTGACCCTTTCACTGTATTTTCACTTAATGACAGTTTATTTGAACGTTTTGTTCAGTAAAATGTCTTGTTCAGTGTTTGGTTGGACTAACAGACACTCCAAGGAGTCGCTGCTCAGTTTTCTGAGGTAAGAAAGATACATTTTGTTTTTGTTTTTTTGCTAGCCAAGACTAACATCCCAGTTAATGCTCCAGTTAATGCTAACATGAATTAGCAGCAGCTTCTCTCAGTCAGGTTGAGGTGTAGAGAGGCTGTAGTCAGTGATCAGATCCCTCTCCTCCTCCACAGTCCAAATATGGTCTGCTTCCTGTATCGGAAACAAGATGGCGACGAGTATAACGCTGAACTCGATGCTTCCAACGGGCCACAAACCAATGGGTGACGTCACGGTGACTACATCCATTATTTATACACAGTCTATGTTATTTACCCACGTTCGGGGACATTAAAAAAGTATAAAAATATTAGACAGATGTTTTTTTCACCGAAAAACAAGGTTTCCTGTTGAGGGCAGGTTGGGATGTTGATACAGGTCTCTTGCCAAGAGCTTTAGCCATCTTCTGTGTTTACTGTGTCAGTAACTGTTGGCTGCACTTTCAACGTGATTGACAAGCCATCAGGGGCAGCTCGACTTCTTTGTCCTCTAACGCCGGACTGAGGCCAGACTGGACACTACAGTCACTCACTAAAGTTGTGAAGGTACAAATGGTATTACAAGCCAGGACAGGCCAGGGGGGTCCGGGTGCCATAGTATAATTCTAATAATAATAATGTTGTGATGAGATGAGATAAACAACATAAAAGTGCTTCAGAAGCGATCAGCAGCACGTCAGGCTCACCCGCCGGCATTAGTTATGATTATAATTAATAATCAATAATGATTATGTTAATAAATGTGAACCATGCATGGTTCAGAGAACAGTAGCCTATACTAGTGTATGATGATACTTTTTTCTTCTTTTTTATGCTTGATAATAAGTACTTATTAATACGCAACTTTTATTTTGATGGGACTTTTATTTTCCCGCTTCCGATGTGTCTGACGTCGTATCAATAAATGAGAAACGAAAAAATGAAAAAAGGAATTTGCAAAAACCAAATAACGGCCGTTATTTCATTTTGGTTTTTTGGTTATTTGGTTTTTTGATGCTGATAGCAAAATCCGTTTTTCCATTTTTGGCTTAAAACGAAAAAAGGAAAAGGGGGCACTGTTTTCGTTTTTTCATATTTTCGTTTGGCCAGAAAAAGGAATTATACTATGGCACCTGGACCCCAGGGCCAGCTTGATAGCATGCTATTTTTTTGGCCTTTATTTGAGAGTATAGCAAAGGAGTGATTGAAGGAAATGGGGAACAGAGAGAGGGAATGACATAGCACAGGGACGCAAGCCAAAATCAAATCCGGGCTGCAGCGGTGAGAACTCAGCTTTGGTACAGGGCCTGCATGCTGATTTCAGTAGATATATCTGTAATACATAGACATGTGTAACATCATGTCAGAACTGTTACTTCTTCATATTCTCTTGATAATATCAGTAAATTTTTTTAACGTTTTCAACTAAAATTCTAGTCATATCTTACACATTGTGCCTTTAACCATTCCCTCTCCCTGACCTAAATGTGTTAAATTCCATGGCACCACGTCATAAAGCATGCTCTGTGTTTAAAAGTTAAAAAGTCGGTAGCCCAATCAAGATTGACCCTGATGACATCACACAAGCATTTTTTTTCCCACATGACAAAGCTCCTCCTGAGCCATTTTAGATAAAATGCTCCTCTGACAGGCTCAATAGTCCTCCTTGTGATGAGTAAACTGATCTTAATGTGCCCCTTTACTGATACAGCAAAACACACAAAACTATCTAATTTAAAGTGGTTGGAGGTACTCAGTCTCTCATACTGTTTATACATGCCAGTAGAGTCTGTGTCAGTCAGAGCCTGAACGCTGGCAGTGACAGGTTTCAAGCTGTGTTTGTATTTTCATGCAGTGCAGTTAAATTCATCACATCTATTCCTGAACCCATACTGACCCCAAATATTTTCATGTCATGGACTCATTTAGAAAGAAACCAGAGTCCAGATCCAGATTTGACTGATACGGACGGGGGCTGCATACAGAAAGACAACTGTTGTCATTTGCACTGAAACAAAGAAGGTGATGAAAATGCAGTAACAGAATCAAGACAGGGACAAAGGTCAGTGTCAGAACACTTTGCCAAATAGGGATCATTATAGTGAATTGAAACCATCACTCATTTTGCTTTGGGACCTCCACTTTGAAAGCTACTGATCTGGAACCATGGTGGTCAGATAATAAGCTACTGTTTCCTCTTCCGTCTCCCTTCTTTCCTCTCCTCCATTTAACCTCCCTTTTTCTTTAAAAGTCTTCTCCTCTTTCTCACCCACCAATCCATCATGGTTTTGCTCTTTGCCCTTGTGGCTGTCAGATGTGAAAGAATGGTCATAGTGGTGAGCAGACGATGCTTCTGTATCCCTTTACGAAAACATGCTTAAAAACCTCTCCAAATATGCCAATTACATTTCCCATTAGCAATGACAGCAATAAATACCCAGCAAGGCAGTCAAGTAAAGTTGGTTATTGTATCTACTGAAGCATCAAAGTAAAAGCAATCAATAAGTAAATCAATGAGGCTTGTGATTTATACACACTGGGATCCCTGGAGGTCAATTAATATTGTACTTCCTATAGGATGTCTGTTGTGATGGAGCCAAGACGTTCTGTCATTGGTGGCACTAACTGTCCTTCCAAAGGAAGAGATAAATACAACCTGCGTCTGAGAGACACATGGACCACAGCTTAGTGTTGTGTAGGTGATCTATACAGACAAGGCAGAGGACAAGTTGCAGCCAGGGAACAAAATGAGAGTAAATCCATGTCAGATAATGTTCTGCACCTCTGGAAATCACCTGCCAATAACATAGACTGTATATAAATAATGGATGTAGTCACCATGACGTCACCCATTGGTTTGTGGCCTGTTGGAAGCCTCGAGTTCAGCGTTATACTCGTCGCCATCTTGCGTCGCCATCTTGTTTCCGATACAGGAAGCAGACCATATTTGGACTGTGGAGGAGGAGAGGGATCTGATCACTGACTACAGCCTCTCTACACCTCAACCTGACTGAGAGAAGCTGCTGCTAATTCATGTTAGCATTAACTGGAGCATTAACTGGGATGTTAGTTTTGGCTAGCAAAAAACAAAAACAAAATGTATCTTTCTTACCTCAGAAATCTGAGCAGCGACTCCTTGGAGTGTCTGCTAGTCCAACCAAACACTGAACAAGACATTTTACTGAACAAAACGTTCAAATAAACTGTCATTAAGTGAAAATACAGTGTGAAAGGGTCAAAGTTATGAGACCAAACCGCTAAACGTCCTCTTTTCTATCTATATAACGTTATATATAACTTTATTGACACGTTGCCGTGGATACGCATTGCTCTGCTTCTCTCCTGATGATGGCTCTCCTTGTCAGTGACCTGTCAATCAAAGGTAGCCCCGCCCCAAATCATACGATTCTTTATCTTCTATTTTCTTCTAAATGGGGCCATTATTAGAACTATTGACATCAAATTGTCTTGAAGATGATTTTTTACTAGTGATTGAGACCATAGTGTTGTCCTGAAAAATTTTTCTGAGGTAATAAATCAAGTCAGAAGTTTTCAAATTTTGCACTGAAATGAATGGGCAGATTTTTTTTGCAGCCAAACTTAGCGTCACCTTCTGGAATTTTCGGTGGATGGCAGGCTTAAGGCACTTCCTGGTTGGCCTCCATGCTCAGACACGGAGATTGCCTCCTGGCCAATACAAGTGCCGTTGCTACATTTTTGTCTGGGATTATTGACCTCTTTGTGGGACTTTTTACTGTTGCTCTGGACGGGGCTGCAGACACACATGTGCCACAGCCACAACACATTGTTTTGCCAACTGCTTTTCAGTAATTAGGTGCAGCAACAGAGAATTTTTTGCTGGTTTACCACCTCCAAAAAAATGATTTAGGGGACGTATCATCTTACCACTTTTGTGGGTTTTTCATTTCTAAATAGTTCTTTTTTTTTAGCTCTGTCAGCCATCACTGTGGATGCTAACTGTCTTGTAAAGATTGAATGATTGCTGACTGGAGGTTCTATTGAAGCCTGGCCACTTTTTATTTACCACTTTTATAAGCTGTAGCTGTTCGGTAAACACTGAATTTCTATGTAAGTCTTTAGCAGGTCTTTCTAATCTGAACCTCCTGGAACCAACCCCTTCTATTTGCATCTGCTCCACTCGTTGAATGATACATAGCCACTGGCATTGATCCCTTCAGAGGATATAGCCATTGAATTAAACCGAAAGGGTTTATAACAATGATGGAGACTTTAACTCTTAACTGGACTCCTGGGAATTCATGAATGCTCTTAAAAGTGGCTCAGTATGTCTTTATATGAAGCTGAATTTTTCATGGCCACACAAACACAGAATATAGTAACAGGCACACCCATAAGCAAAGCATGCAGACGAACTGTATGAAACAAGATACGCCTGTTTATTTGCTGACCTTTCAGTGAACCACCATTGGTCCACCACCCATGGCGCAGTGTCCCTATGCGTAGGCCGAATAAACGTAATTACCCGAGTCATATGGAAATCCTCTGAAACACAAGAGAATCACAGTCAAGCAGGGTAGGCAGACTCAATCTGATGAAGCCCTGTAATTTACATAAATGGGGATCAGAGACATGAAAAAATGAAATGAAATGTAAAAAGCCTTGTGTTTATTGTCTGTCTGTGTGTGTGTGTGAACGTATGTGTGTGTGTGAGTGTGAGAGATGGAGTAGGAGGCAGTAATTACAGGAGCACCAGCCTACACCATAGATGGAGATAGAGATGGATGGATGGATAAATGATCAAAGACAGAGAGTGGGGTGTATGAACTAAGAGAAGCACAAATATGATGGACAGTCACATTTTACTTGTTCGTTTTACATTTAGAAACGAAACATTCTCACCAGTCATTTTAGCCATTAACGTTGACGTTTGCCATGCTTCATTGTTGTGATATTAATTAAACTTTGACTGATCACTTCAGAGACAGTTTTCAGTTTTCCCACTCCAAAAACTCTGGCTTGTGCACTCCCATTGTACAAGCTGCTTATTATGATGCTAGTGGCCATAGTGTTTTATGATAGGCACAAAGGAAGAAGTCAGGTGAGGCAGTATCAAGAGTGACAAAGTCCACATACACTGCAAAAAAGCCAACTTGTATTTTTTGGCCTAAAACAGTGATTTAAGTTGGTAAAACTTGGAAATATAAATTATTGACATTTAGGGCAATAATGTAAGTTAGCACAACAAAGGAAGCCAGTTGTCTGCTCAAAAACAAGTTGGTGAGTTGTTGTTACTTATATCTTTAAGTTGGGGTTCACAACAAGGGACAATAGTTCTGATAACTCTTATTTCTTTGTTGTGAAATGCGTGAAAGCGGTTAAATTCAGTCACTAGCGAAAGCTAGCGGCTAACTGATGCAAGCGGCTAACTGATGCTAGCGGCACTGCTTGTTACAGCTACAAGACATTAGCATATCAATGCTAACTCAAAATTGTGGTCGCAACATTAGCTGACATTTCATAGCGGCGTTACAATCGTCAAATTGCAGAACTTAGCAGAAGTTAGTTAGAAGTAAGGATTAAAAGTTATTACAATGTTAAATTATAAGTTAGTACAATTTACAGTTGAGTTGACAAAAATCTGAATTCAGAGATGAGCAAACTCAAAAACAAAACTTTAATTATTTAGTTTAATTGTCCAACTTAAAATTTTATCGAAGTTTGTTGCCTTGAAATTTTGAGTTCACCCAACTTTTCTTTTTTTGCAGTGTAGGACGGAGGAGGTCAGGGTGGATGGACGGGTCAAACAAACAGAGGACTTTATCCCAGGAGACGCCTGGGATAAAGAGACAACAAAAGTCAATCTTGAGTTATTTTATAAGTCAACTTACATCTAATTTAGGTAACATAATGTACCTACTCTTACCCAAACTTACATACATAAAGTATCTTAGGTAACACAGGTTAAACTACCTCTAACTTAAGTTACATAACAAATCACTAGGGAAATGCTCCCATGCGTCCTATTAGAGCAGACCTGGGCATTGGGCGGCCCGCGGGCCACATCCGGCCCGTTGGCTGCCCTCATCCGGCCCGCGTGAGGTTACCCAGAAATTAGAAATCAATATAACCACAGTGCTTTTATTTTGAAAAAATTAGCAAACATTAGCATTAGCACTGGAGCTAACAAGCACTTTTACTATAGTTAAGACAACAAATATAGCCACTAATATATATGACAGAAGAAAATAAACTTTCACAAACCTTGTGTCCTGTCCGCCGCCACTATAGAAGCCTTTTTGATACTTTATATCAACTTTATATGAATTACGACGCACTCGTTATTATTTACCGTTCGTTTTTTCATTTAACCGTTCTACTGGTTATTTCCTGTCACTACCTTTCAAAATAAAGCACCCGTTTCACACTGGACGGCACCTTTTCAAAAATAAAAGCATCACAACATTGAAAAAACACCTAGAAAATGTACAAACATGAAAAACAAGCTATATAATACAAAAACAACAATAGGAACTTTGCTAAAGGTCATTTACAGTTGTGTTTAAAATAAATGGAAAAGTGATATAGTGATTGGAGTATTTACTACTTTTTACTGCTATATTTGATTTACTCCACATTAACAGTCTTATCATAACATGTATTCTTATCAGTAGCAGCTCAAAACCAGATAATTTACTGTATTTTATAAAGCGATTAAATTAATATTGAGCAGAATTTAGTTCAGAGTTTTGGTCCGGCCCCTGCAACATTAGTGGTATTGGTCATGTGGCCCCTTGGGAAAATTAATTGCCCACCCCTGTATTAGAGGATAGGCCTAAAAGAAGTATGGGGTCAAATATAGGTTTGAGGACTTGTCATTTTGATTTCGTTTTCCGACATCCTGTTTTAGTTGTGTTGTTGAGGCTATTTTCTATTTAAAAAATCTGTTATGATTAATATGTTTTATCCACAAATTAATTCAGCTCGTGGAGGCCTACAATCTTGACAATCTTTTTTATTTGTTTGTCACTCATTTGTATGTATATTAAGACACAAGACTCATTAGTTTATTTTTCTGGTTTGTCTAGAACAGCTAGAAATCACACTGTGTAAAGGGCTTTACTCTCACTTTTGTTTTACATATTGAAGCAGTCGTTTTTGAGTTTATAGGACATTGCTGGCTAATTTAATCAAATCTACCTGCAGGTATCTTTATAACAATCTTGTATACAAAGTACAAAGCAATTTGTCTACCATTTATTTTAAATTGTTTAAGACACTGCCTGTGTATGAGTGTGTCAGTGCTGTCCTCTGCACCCTTTGCCTATAGTGACCCTGACTGCTGGTCTCCTTGGTAACACTGACTCATTTCCTGGTTAGTGTGATTGGATGATGTGAGCCCACCGATGTTCCCTTTGGGATCTTTGTAATGAACTCAGTCTGGCACTCTGTCTAGATTGGAGTGAGGACACAGGGGACGATACTGTAAGAGGAAACGGCTGATATAGTATATAAATAACGCATTATGAAATAAATAAATCATTCATTGATACATAAGCAATACAGCAAATACGCACATCAAGTACAAACCAATGAATTATAAATAATTTCGATCACTTATTAAAAGTTAATTCACTGTTATGTTATGGCTTATTTTCTTCAATTATACTGATGCTACTCGTATTGCCCTTCAGAAATTCTCATTTTGTGGTGACACTTTCATAATATAATAACCCTTTTTATGACAGGGTTGTTGTGACCATTTTCCACCACTTCACATATCTACCAATCAAATACAGCACGCTGACATTTCAAAATAATGGGTTAACCTTTATTAATAAAGATCACACACACACACGCACTCACAACACAGAATCCTCATTAGATGCACAAATTCATTTTGTGCTCTCTGAACCTGACATCATTCAGTTTTCCTGCATTTTTCTCTTTAAATAAAATAATTGAAATGTGGCTTCAATGCAAACCTGTTTGTTATTCTATGTGTACGGTAAAGATGATGCGTGCAGAGTCATATCCACTCTACCTCTATCCCCTATGGATCAGCCTAGCCCACTTCAAACAACTGTATTTGCTTCAGGCTATGCGGTTTGACTAATTGGTCTCTAAATAATTAAAGAGTTTCATTCTGAAATGACATATTCACAATTTGCACAAAAGTGACGCATACTTAAAAAAAAAAAAAAAGATTGATAGCATCGTTTCAAACTGATTTTGGTGCTTTGAGCGTTCTTGACTGGCAACATTACAATACTTTCACTGACAAATAATCCACATATACTGTATGAGAGCAAATACTGGAAACGGATCAGTAGCATATTGTTTGGAGAGAGTCTGTGATAGCAGATGTTTGGGCATGAAAAGAGAGCGCTCCAGTGAGAATCGGGTCAAGATCAAGCTGCCAGTTTCCTGGCAAATCATGTCCCACACTTCTTTTTGTTTGTTTTTACTGGAAAGAGTGCAGCTAGGATCAAAGCACAAATATCTATCCTTTTACCATGAAGGTCGAGATTCTGGCTCACCTCCCACAATCCTCTGTGCCAGGGGAGAGGGGCGGCTGATCGGCTGACCTCGTGAATCGGCTAACTTTGTCTTTTTCTCTCACACAGAAACATGCATTGGCACAGTGATTCCCAACCGGGGGGGCCCGACCCCCCCAGGGGGGCGAAGCCCTCTTGATTTTAAGGGGTGTAATAAATCTAATGGGTTAAATATATACATCTATACCTATAAATTTGAAAAAGTCAATCTCCAAGTGTTGCACCCATGCAATGATGACTCAAAGTCTTCTCTCTTGGCACCTTTATTTACTTAAAAGCTCGGTTCTTTTACCTGATGTTGCAGACAACGGGTACGAAGATCTTCAACGATACACAAGAAGCACACTCTAGCGTTTTCTTTAGACATTTTTTCAAAGACCATCTATTGAGGTGTAACAGTCCACTCTAACATTTTCTTCAAAGATCATCAATTAAAGGAACGGTGCCACAACAAAACAAACGAAAAACTACAGCCACTTTATGTCCAGCCTATAATACATGCATTTTTTCAGGGTGCAATACAAGCTCACAACACATGGCAAGGCTTCATGCAAGTTTGAATGTCTGCTTTTTCAAAAGTAATTTAGCATATGAGTGTAAATTTTACCTCTTAACCCTTAATAGGGCACTCATTGATTTCAAATTACAAATTTCAACCCTATTGGAGGATATTACATACAGCCAGAATGTGTTAAAAAAAAATATACGGACCCGGGGGAGATTTATGAGATTTAAAGTGGCGAATCCGCAAGAAAAAAGTTGTTTTTTCCCCACTTTTTTCTTGTAAATCTGTAACTTTTTTGCGCAGATTTGCTACTTTAAATCTCTTAAATCTGCGACTTTTTTTCTTGTAGATTTGCCACTTTAATCTAGTAAATTTGCAACTTTTTTCTAGAAAAATAACTATTATTTTTACTTATACTTTGCCTTAATATGCCTTCATAGTCAAGTTCTCCTCGACTGTTTCTTGATTTTTCTAAATTTTTCATTTTTACATTGGAGGTCAAGGTCAATAAAGTTAATATTATTATATTATTATCATACTGATTGGTCAAATGTCATGGTGTCACCGTCTGTGATGTAGCCTGATCGCCAAAGTTTACAGTGGTAAAAATGTGGGTCCCTCAAGAAAAAGGTTGGGAACCACTGCATTGGCAAACTGAGCCAGCAGAGGTGCTACTGTAAATCACACATGCAGGGTTAAGTAGCTTGCTAATGGAGAAGTTACCGTTGTGGCTGTTGTGCATGCATGAGTGATATGACTGCAGTATTCTGTGTGAAACGTCAGGTAAAAGAGAGTTGCAGAGACAGGAGTCAGTGTTTCAAATATCTGAATTCTTATTCATTCTTCATTCATCAACTATGTGATTCACCAGGGTACTACAATCAGAGAGAAATAAATGATGCTCAGGTTTCATTTAATCCATAAAGACTGAGAGGAAATCTCTTCATTGACAGACATTTCCTCATGATGAAAAAAATAGCTAAATAAAAATGAGCTTTTTTAAACAAGACAAGAAAATGAATTACGTATTTCTTTAACCCATTTAAAGCTACACTGGAATTATATAACATAACCAGACAATTTGTGATATAATTTTCAAACTCTAACCACGTAGAGGGAGGGGAAATGTCTGTATAATGGTGTGTTCACACCAAGGTTATAATAGTTTTGGATTTTTCATTAGTTTTAGTTTTAATTTTGTTGTGAATTTTTGTTTTCAAATTCAGTTAGTTATTCAGTTAGTTAGTTTTTAGAGTGAGTTTTCTAGTTTTAGTTTAGTTTTTATATTTTCAACATGCTTAGTTTTAGTTTAGTTTTTATTAGTTTTAGTGTTAGTTTTAGTTTTTTTTTGTAATGGGCTGTATGTTGGGTGCCAGATTCAAAGAGGTCATAATAAATGTTTCCTTTATTTCCTTTGATTTATTCATCTGAGCCCCAAAAAGGTTATTAACTCTTACAGTTCGGGGTGTTTGTATTTTGGTTGGAGTGTAGACGTCCCAGTCTCAGTAAACATATTTACCATGTGTTCCTGCATGTTGAAATAGAAACACTGAATTATGAATGAAAAAAGTTGACAAAAACGAAAACCAAGAACATTTTCACTATAATTTTAGTTAGTTTTGTAACCACACAATACAGTTTCAGTTAGTTATCGTTTTTTTAAAAACTCTAGTTTTTATTTTTATTTCAGTTAACGAAAATGTTTTTTCAATTCTAGTTTTCGTTATTTCATTCGTTTTTGTTAACTATAATAACCTTGGTTCACACCATAGACTGTATAAAATATGGATGTTGTCTCCAGGACGTCACCCATATCTCTGTGCTTCAGTCGTAACCTTCTTGACAGGGCCTAACTCCTCCTAAATCTCTGTTAAGGGGAAAAAGGGGCACAGAGGTTGAGCAGGGGTTGAATTGAGTCTACCAGGATGTAAAAATTTTTATTTCTGCTGTAAAGTTGGTCATTTTAATAAGTCAATGAGGATTTACTTCCTTTTGGAGCCAGTCTCAAGTGGCCAGCGGAGATGTTGCAGTTTTTGTCTCTTCTGCAGTGGTTGCTGCTTCGTTCACTCCAAACATGAAGTGATTTTTTTGCACAGGCAGCATGATTACGAAGAAGTCAATGCAAAGACACAAATAGATGCAAATTCACACCAGGCAACACAAATGATGCACATTAAGCAAATACATAGAATTTGCGTGGGTTGAAATTTGCAGAAAAAGCCTGTCAGCGTTGAGAGCATTTGGATAGCGCTGGAGGCGGCAGTCGCCCAGATACATTTCCAGGAGAAGGCAGAGACTAAACTGTGTGTGCCTCTGGATGATTATTGAAGCCAGACACTACAGCTTGTGTTTTGTTTTTCTTTACATTTTCCTACATATCTGGGACTTGGACCACTACAGGGAGCAGCACAGCGGCAATAGCCGACCCTGCAATTATCAGGTGACTCACGTTTCTCGTCTCTTGACAACTTTTAATACTAGCGATACTAGCCGTGTACACAATATTCTCCCTCCCTTACGCTCTGTTTTGGGTTCAATCAAATCCACTTTATTTATATAGCAAGTTTTAAGCAAACAAGGTTTCCAAAGTGCTGCACAAAAAGATAAACACGATAAATAGATAGCACAATAAAAGCACAATAAAAAAGATAAGTAGACAACAGAACGATAAAATACAATAAGATAAAATAAAAATAGAATAAAATAAATAAAATGTACTGCCCGCACAAAATAAAATATGCATGTATACACATAAAATCATAAAATCGACACTCTACGTGGTGTCAAAAGCCAAAGAGAAGAGGTGGGTTTTAGGAAGAGATTTAAAATGAGACAGTGAGGAGGCCTGTCTAATGTGCAGCAGCAAATTAATTCCAAAGTTTAGATTTAAAAGCAAATAACATAATTTAAAAATGCATCCTAAAATGGACGGGCAGCCAGTGCAGTGAAGCTAAAATAGGTGAAATATGCTCATATTTTTTAGTGACAGTTAAAGGACGTGCAGCAGCATTTTGTGCATGTTGAAGGCGTCCCATCAACTCAGGGAATTATTTGTTTCTTTGCTGGCTAAATGCTCCAGACAAAACTAGCCTTTCACCAGCTAGTTTTGTCTGTCTGGCGTTTGGTGCTGAAAAGGAAGCTTACAATTGATTTATTGGAGCTTTTGCACTGAAATCAGCTGCCTGCTGTGACAGGGTCGTGAGAGCGGTGTGACTAAAACAAAAGTTAAGTTAGGGACTGTCAAAACAACTTTACAATGCTTGTGTAGCTGATGTAGTTAAAGATTCGGGTGGTAATTAGCGTTACTTACTTACCAAACACAACATTTCAAGATCTACAAAGTTCTTTGATCCATTCATGGTATAAAATATTGATTTGAGCAGCTTTAATGATAATGTGAAGTTGTATGCAGAGATATACAGAACCATTTTCCTAATTTCACAACAGGCAAGAACAACACTTCATACCATCAAATCAAACATGTGCAAATTCTTCAGCATTCGATCCTTTGTTAATATCAAAACTATTGATTACTGTGGGCCAATCTCACATAACATTAGCTTTAATGTTGTTATTAGCTTCATCTATTTCTCTGGATGGAGTACAGCACAATGCTGCTGAGAAGACAGTTTAAATGTCTTTTCTTTCTGAGTCATCACTTTCCCTGAGCAAAGAATGTTTCTGTCCAGTGTTCAAACACCACAATTTAATTTGAGCAAACAGTGAATTGATTTAGTTGGAATTGGATGCTCTTCTGGATTTCAGCCCTGCTTCCTGATTCAGGCAGACAACATGGGTGTATTTTATATCAAAAGCTTGTCTAGTGTATCTTTTGGAGCCATTAGCTTCATGTAAGATTGCTCTGTTTTCGGTTACGTACACTCATGGAAGAGCTCATGTCAGTGGCAATATTTTCTTAGTCGCAATTGGATATTTCATAAAGCTTTCTGGATTAGACAGATGGTTATGGGAAGGTCCACAGTGTGGTTTCAACCAGATGCTCCACTGGTTGCATCAGGAAGGGAAACTACATAACAAGTGAGGACCATTTGATCTGAACACCTTCTGTGGTTACAGACAACCAGCTGTTGGACACTTCGTTCTGTGGCCCGAATCCATTTGGCCACCTATTAAAAACCCTCGTAACTCCATTAAACAGCCTCTTTCAATACCACACGCACTCACACACACACACACACACACACACACACACACACACACACAAACACAGATCAATCTCCCTCCAACTACTCCACTGTTCTGCCACTCATCTGTCCTTTTCTCCTTCCCCAAATCTCAGTCCAATCTGTGTGAAAGAAAGTTGCTTTGCACAAACTGAAGCTTCTCAATAATGTGATGGAGACAGCAGAAAGGGGAGAGAGCGGTGAAGACATGCAGCAAAGGACTGAAGGCTGGACTCAAACTGCACTGCAAAAAAAGAAAAGTTGGGAGAACTCAAAATTTCAAGGCAACAAACTTCGATAAAATTTTAAGTTGGACAATTAAACTAAATATTTTAAGTTTTGTTTTTGAGTTTGCTCAACTCTGAATTTCTCTGGCACGATTGTAACGCCGCTATGAAATGTCAGCTAATGTTGTGACCACAATTTTGAGTTAGCATTGATATGCTAATGGCTACTCTTGTAGCTGTAACAAGCAGCGTAGCTAGCATCAGTTAGCTGCTAGCATCAGTTAGCTGCTAGCATCAGTTAGCCGCTAGCATTAGTTAGCCACTAGCTTTCGCTAATGACCGAATTTCACAACAAAGAAATAAGAGTTATCAGAACTATTGTCCCTTGTTGTGAACCCCAACTTAAAGATATAAGTAACAACAACTCACCAACTTGTTTTTGAGCAGACAACTGGCTTCCCTTGTTGTGCTAACTTATATTATTGCCCTAAATGTCAGTAATTTATATTTCCAAGTTTTACCAACTTAAATCACTGTTTTTAGGCCAAAAAATACAAGTTGGCTTTTTTGCAGTGTGGTGTTAGGACAGATCCCCATACAGGTATAAGTTCATAGTTCCAGGCCAGGTAGAACCATTTTCGGCCAAAATTAACCTAGTTCTAGTGTACAGCTGGTGCTATTTTGCAGTTGGTTCAACTCTGCAAGCGTAATAACAACAATGACAGACTACATCTTCTCTCTACAAATGTTGTTCCTGGCTTTGCGAGCCTACACTGGCATCCAAACACGACTGGTGGAATACATTTGTGCTGCTCATCTTGATTGCTATGAACGTTCTTATTAACACTGAATGTAATATGTTGATGTTGGCCTTTGTTGTAAGCTAACAATAACCTTTATCGATCACATTGCAGTTAAACAAATAACACAAAATTAATGAAACATGCTTAAATTGGCCTTTTGGTCACAATAATCCCAATCAATTCTCCGAGCCAAGAGACGGTTCTTTGGCTGTCGCAACACGAAGAAGTGGTTCGGCCCTCCAACTGCCTTGGTGGAAAAGATGTAATAGTTCATAAGAGTGTCCCAGGTTTTGTAATATATCTTCATGGAGCCATTGAGGGTAATTTAAGCCGGGAAAGCATTATCGCATTTCTACCATTAAAACCGGGAGCGCTGTTGCGTCACTCTACCATTAAGGCCAGGACAGCGGATACGTCATTTTGTAGTATTTGTAGTTTTTTTCCACATATTTTCGGTCTCTAGGCCAATTAAATGCATCAGAATCATGATCAGAATATATGTGGGAGTGTCGCAATGCAACATTGGACTTTTCCAAAACTTTGAAATCATGGCGGAAGACGACTATAGCGGAGGAGCTCAGGAGTAAGTGACGGAAGCGATCTTGATGAAAACAGCACGAGAAATTGAATTTCCAGAAAAACTTCAGGTTTTAGGGGGTTCTTTCGAAATCGAGGTTTTCCAGGCATTTTTTCTAGGCGTTTTAGGCCTTAATGGGTTAAAACAGAATTGAGTGTCTTGCTAATAATGAAGAAAATGAATAATTAAGTGTTCTTTTGAACATTAAAGCATGTAAATATGTTCTAGTAAAAACCCAGAGTACAAGTATGAAACTGAAAATGAGAATAAAATTTCCCCTTTATTTACAGTTACGGTTGTAATCCTGAGAGGAAGTGCTGCCTAAGAGCCTCCGCTCAGGGATCTGTGTAGAAGTTTCTGCTCCCTGAGTGCATCTTAAAAAGTGAAAAAAAGTGCACGCCAATATTGTTAAGGAATGATGTCTTTATCAGCCTTTCTTCAAGATTGTCCTCTATGACTGCTCACTGAAACTGGGAGATGCTACAGAACTACATTTCTATGCCTCGTATTTGTCAGTGCAAGTTACCTTAGTCTGAGACACGGCTAATATCAGACAGAATTATTCATGTGGAGGATTCTTCATACCGTCTTTCAGAAACTTCAAGTTTCACTGTGAAGTCAGTGACATGGTGTAGTACCAGCAGTTCCTGCCACATACAGCACTTTATCTGTCAGCGTCAGACAACTGCACATGTAGCCAGCAGGGAAAACATCACATGAACTCAAAGCAATACAAAGATGCAGACACCCACGTATACAAAAAGTCCCACAAACACAACCCATTGTGTACAACTCACAATATCCCATGTCCTTAGGGATGCAGGGCTTCATTGTAATTCCCCTGATGAAGCAGGAGACCTATAACTTAGCCTTGTTTGGCTGTCTCCCCCTCCGACCCCCTTCTTCTTGTCTGCTTGTGGTTAAGGTCTCACTCCAATACGTCCTCAGGCTCATTTTTGACATTCTTAACTCTCTGTCTCATTTGTACTTCTTGTTGTTTTGATGTAGTCATTTTAAAACCACAAACCTCACGTGCTGGTTATGTTAGGGAGGGGAAGATGTTGTTCTGGAACAACATGACATTTTCTATTGTAGCATCCCTCTTGTTATCTCAATTGCAAATTGACATACCTGCCACACCTGTCGTATGAGCCTTGGGGCTTAAAAACCCACTTTTTTTAGGTGAAGATTACTGCTTCACTGCACTTGAGTTTACAGAGAAAACAGGGAGAAAACAAATGGGAGGGTTTGCAGAGATTAGACACGACAAAGGTCGTGTGCACCAGACAGTGCGATACGCCTCTTATAGCCCGCTGTGCCCCCGGGGAACCCAAGAAACACAATTTCCCATGAATTGTCTCCGGTTGCTTCAGCATGTGCAGTTGTTGCACGATGCAGAACACAGCCTTCGCATCCTCATATTTCCGGCCAGGTCTAGCCGCGTAACATTTAAATGGCATCTATTCTCATTAAGTGCGATGTACTTGTGGCGTGCATCATCCAGGAAGAGGTTTAATCCACACCTACGCAGCTGCATGACAAGAATAGAAGAGGACTAGACAGACAGCCGACTGGCACGATAAATAGCCCTATAAATCTACTGAGCTGACTACTGTGTGTGTGTGTGTGTGTGTCACCCCAGGGATGTGCATAAGTGGTCAAAACAGAGGTGGTTGCTAACTTACTATCTGTCTGCATTCCTGAGCCAGATGAAATAACAAGACAACACAATACACATACCAATGCAAACACATTCCATGCTTCAGAGAGAAACCAGGGTGGTGGAGATGTTCTTATAGTGGCATCTCATTTCATTTCCACCCAGCGTGTAGTCTCTCTGTTGCAGATTTTACCACCCTGAATTAGAATACAATGAAATATTGGGTTTGTTTATTTCAGGGGAGTAGGATTCTAAGAGTCTCATTCTACTGAATATTAAATAAAATAATAAACCATAACAAATGGGGATTTTGTTGCTGAATATATTCAGGCTAAAAGGTTTTATTCTTAAGCCAAAAAGCCAATGACGAAAGCACTTTAATTCCTGGCGTATATAGAACTCTCATTCTAAACTTCTACATCTGTTCACTTCACTTCTTGTTTCTGATCACTTTCTGCTCTAGAAATCCATCTCATCCCTCTGTTATCAGGGGATCTGAGCTAGGAATAAAAAGTGTAACAATCTTATTTCATCCTTTGTTAAGTCCCTCCCCTTGAACACAGAATGGCCAATCATAGCGTAGCATCGCCAGCTGCAACCAGGGTCCGATCATAGACTGTATATAAATAATGGACGTACACTGAAAAAAGAAAATAATTGAACCAACTTAATTGAATTGTTTCATTTGGTAACACCTAAATGAATTAAGTTCTTTCAAATTAATTTAAAATCATCTGTCTGCTTTAGCATCTATCTCTATCCTTTTAACCCGTTTGTGACATTCTGAATATTGCCTTCAAATTAATATTAGACCCTCCTGTCTGCTGAAATCAGTTTTTTCTTTTTCCAAAAAAGGATATTTTGATTTTTCCTCTTCAGGGAGTGCAGTTAGTGACAGTGTACACTCACATCCTAGCTCCGACAGCTTGATGGAGTATCGGCAACTAGCAACAAAGAGGTAAAGGCTTAGCGGACGTTGTCAGGACAAGACATTTTGCACTACAACAGACAGGGCTGGACTGGGACAAAAAATCAGCCCTGGCATTTTTGCCCCGACCGGCCCACCACAACTGATAACTCAACAGGTATCTTAGTGCTCTCCTAACCATGTGGATATCTGAACTATATCACTCCACACTACACTAAGGCTAGTAGGACAGCCCTCATCCTAGAGTGTCAAAACACAGGAAGTCAGAATGGATATGTTTCACTTTTTAATATAAATGCAATAACATGCAGCACAACAAAGCAAGATAATAGGCCTGCAGGGGGAAAAAAGAACACACAGTACTGTAAAAGCACAGTGGAAACTCCATGCTCACTTAAAAATGGTGTTCTACTAATGCTCCAGAAAGAAATGTTTACATATCTTTAAAAAAAATCCCTTTGGGCAAGCAAATTAGCCTGCAGAGACAGAAATTCCCTACTTGCAAATTTAACACTGTCACACTAAGATCTATCAACAGCTGATCACGCAAACACAGACAACAGCAAATCAGCTTCAAACACTAACAGAACTGACCAACATGAAATCATGACAACAAGGCACTAGCATGTTAAACTGGTAACAACAGCTAGCCTAGCATGTTTAAATGGTAACAACAGCTAGCCTAGCATGTTGCTGTGCCAGTCAATGAACATCAACCAATGAAGTCATTAAGTTAAAGCCCATAACTCTTAAACTTCATTAAAAGTTCAGACTAAACATAGTGGAGGAAACTTCCCTCTCTTCCTGTGCTGCGCGCGCACCCGTTACTGTTTATAAACAAGACACCGTCTATACACGATACATTGATGACGTAGCAAGCAAACTACACTGTGTTCAAAAAGTTAGCAAGCTAACAAAATAAAGTTATTAACCTGACTTCATGATATTTGAGCCAGGCAGAGAACCATTTATCGCTTCTTACCGCATGTTGCCGGGTGCTGCCATCTTTCCACCTCTCTCATAGACTCCTACAGGTTAATTCCTCCATCATCACCTGGCGGCGCCATGCTGAGTCAGCTCCAGTTGCCACAGCAACAAACATTTCAGTTAGTTTAGCGCATTTTGCAGCATCTGCCTGAAGGGCTTGTCGATTGTTTTTCCTGTAATTTCTCCGCTACTTCTATGCATTTCTTTTACATTTTTATTTTCTGGCTGTGCCGTGACTGATTGATTGATTGACAGCCGATGGGCCCAAGGAGGCGGGCTCTCGGCCCTCCCTCTACCTGATGTTTATTGACCATTGGCCAATGAAAGTGCCAGGCCGTGACGTCACTGGCTGATTGACAGCAGAAGGGGCCAATGAGGAGGGGGCCTTGGCCTTCGGCCCTCCCTCTACCTGGTTTATTGGCCATTGGGCAATCAGTCAACCAAATAAATAAATAAATAAAAATGTTTATGTTTTTTTGTTTTTTCAAGTCGTTCGGCCCAAAAGTCTTCCAGGCCCAGATGGCCAAATGGCCAGTCCAGCCCTGACAACAGAGATTTAAAAAAAAGTTTGATGTTGCTGCTGTTAGTTATTAAAGTTAAGTATGTGTATATTTTTAACTGAGCATAAGTCAGGTAAAGTGTTTCTCTCTGCTTTCAGTCTTTGTGCTAAACTAAGTTAAGCTCAGCTAATTGCTACCCCTATTTGTGACCTCAGCACTTAGTGTCCAATACACAAACCTTGTAGTGTTCCATACACAAACGTCAGGAGAAGAATCTAAATGTTGTTTTCTTCTTTCTGTTTTTCTTACATGTTATCCAGCAGTAGGTTGCATTTTCAGATTCCTTCTTGGAGTCTCACATATGTCTGTATTCTGCCCAAAATGATAAAATGTTTGCCAGAGTTTAAATCCACAGAATATGCCGCTCTCCCCTGCTCATCTTCTTCCCTGGAGTGCATGTTGAGTTTGCTGTGCAGCCCGAGGCACTTGCTCAATGTATGAGACCAAATCACATATATAGTGCTGAGATCACAAATGGGCCTAGCTATTTGCCTGCTGGGTCTATCTTCATACTTACGAGCAACCTTGTAGTATTTGTCTCTGCATCCAACTGTTGAGGTAAAGCCTGCTCCCCTAAAGGCTGGATTTTTTCTTTAGTATGACTTAAAGATGTTCAGCTCATGTCAATGTCACTTCACTACATGCATGCTGCAACATTTCCAGTACACCAAGGGAGCAATCAATATCAACTAGCTTAGTGCATATTATAACACACAGCTGGATTCTTTTTCAAAGCTGAAACTGACACTGCTACATTGACAGACTTGCTAGTGTTGACGTTCCAGCTGGACTGCCTCAGGCATTTAATATACATATCTTATAGAATGGTATTCCCCTATAGCTGTCCATAGTGCGGCCTCAGGGATGTGATTTGTAGAGATCACAGTGTGAGGACAAAGCTGCCATTCAGCCAGTCAACAGCCAGCAGGACAGACAGACATCCTGCAGGTCAAACAGCCTGTATGTCAGCAAGGGCCTCATCTGAATGTGTACAAAGTATCTTCAGTGAATGGAAATGTTGGCATTTGTTGATGACATTATTTCTGGTATTTCTGGTTGTAATGCAAAATGAAATGCACATTTGAATAGTTATTAAGAACTCTTATAGTTGCTACTAGCCAGACTTAAAGTTAATTTACTACCTTCATAACATCAGTAAGACTTTAGAGCAGCTATTTATTAGAAATAAGGTCAAAATGAAAAATAGGTAGTAGTATACTGATAGTATATGTGTTAAGGGACACTGGACAATACATAAAATACAAGCCTAGAATACACTTGCCCCATGACAATTAGTATTGTGAATCATTGCCATGGTAACACTAGACAGCACTGCATGGTGGTTTGTTGGTGTTTTTGTGTTTTTGTGTGACTTGAGTGTTAGTTCATTTTTGCAAAAGTCATTCAATAACACAAACAAACACACCCATCGTGGCAGCGGAGGAGTCTGCCAGATAAAATGACTGTTTATGTCAAAGGAAGAATTGAGAAATAGCTCTGCACTGACTATTTCACTTCCTTTTGTTTTTTTTGTGACTCTTCTATTGTCAGCATTTGTATTTGATTAGTATTCAGTTGGGTGATTTGTATTAAGAAGATGGATTGCCTCACTGCAAAAAAAGAAAAGTGTGGTGAACTCAAAATTTCAAGACAACAAACTTCGACAAGTTTGACAATAAAACTAAATATTTTACGTTTTGTTTTTGAGTTTGCACAACTCTGAAATTAGATTTTTGTCAACTCAACTGTAAGTTGTACTAATTTATAATTTTACATTGTAATAACTTTTAATCCTTACTTCTGCTAACTTCTGCAATGTGCCGAATTACAACGATAACGCCGCTATGAAATATCAGCTAATGTTGCGACCACAATTTTGAGTTAGCATTGATAAGCTAATGGCTACTCTTGTAGCTGTAACAAGCAGTGCTGCTAGCATCAGTTAGCCGCTAGCTTCCGTTAGCCGCTAGCTTTCGTTAATGACAGAATTTCACCGCTTTCCCGCATTTCACAACAAAGAAATAAGAGTTATCAGAACTATTGTCCCTTGTTGTGAACCCCAACTTAAAGATATAAGTAACAACAACTCACAAACTTGTTATTGAGCAGACAACTGGCTTCCTTTGTTGTGCTAACTTACATAATTGCCCTAAATGTCAATAATTTATATTTCCAAGTTTTACCAACTAACATCACTGTTTTAGGCCAAAAAATACAAGTTGGCTTTTTTGCAGTGCTGTTTGCAGCCTATCCCAGCTGATATTGGGCGAGAGGTGAGGTACACCCTGGACAGGTCGCTAGACTATCACAGGGCAGAAGCATAGAGACAGACAACCACTTACGCTCTCATTCACTCCTATGGGCACTTTAGAGTCACCAATAAACCTAAGCTGCTGGACTGTGGGAGGAAAAAAAACAGAAGAAGACAGACATTTGTTTATGTGAAATATTCAACAAGAAACCATTGCAGTTGCTTATTTTTGTCACTTTACGTGCTCATCTTGCTAAAGGCCGAACTCTTGGTTGGACTCCATGAAGAAACTCACCGCTTGTTTAAAATTGAAATGGGGCTGGTGTCAGACACTCAGCAAGCAAAAACCTGAACTCCAAATACCACCCACACGTAGCTGGTTATCAACCCGTCAGCCTGTTAGAAAGCCATGCAGGCAGACTGCAGATAGACAAGCAGCCACCTACTCAGCCCACTCAGCCAGTCAGTCAGTGCATCAAGACTGAAGCCATTGCCCTGGGCTGAGACAAGACGGAGGCTGGAATGCATGTAGAGGCGAGAATCGGCACAAGAATCCTTTATTCTGAGGCGGACACAAGAGAACGGCACAGTAGTCGTTAGACCAGAGGAGGGAGGAGGCTAGAAGAGACTGATAACACATGAAAATTAGTTGCAGACCTCAAAAACAGCGAGGGACATCTCTAAAGCAGGGTTTAACCCAATATGGTTTTCAGGAAATGAAAATTTAAAAACCAGACGCCATTTACTTTCATTTCCACTTTATAAAAACGGAACTAAAAGAGAATACATTATGTTGTAATTTGCACTTTTAAATTTTACAAATTAAATCAAGCAAATTGAAACTGAACTGCCAACAGGGGCCGAACACTTCAAGTCTCCCTCAGTCAGATGCTCTCTTTTTCTCTCTCTCTCATTGACTTACAGTCTCTCCTCTCTCTTTCATGTGTGTCAGCGAGCAGGCATATCTTAACTTTGAGGATGCTATCACAGGAATCCTTCTGGCCCCGGGCGGGATCTGACAGAGAAGCTGAAACGAAGACAGAACAGACTCGCTTCGACAGCGCGATGAATGAGCGGGAGTGATAGAGGGAGATGAAGCGAGCCCAGAAGTGATTCTGCCATAAAAAAAGACGAAAATGGGAGAGAATGGGAGCTGAGATGGAGAGGCCCAAACTGAAAAGAGTTCTTATCACCGTCAGTGTGATGGTGAGCCCCGTCTGACTGTTTCAGACTGCAGCAGCCGTTCTTGTACAAAGAGACGAATGGAAGAGCAGCAATATTTAATTAGCCACCTGTAGCATTAAACTTTGCTAATTAATTTGGATAGCTTGCTTTAATCAGCATTAACAAATGAGACTGTGGTCCAAATAATGACTATGTCCTGGCAGGCATTATTGTTCATGCTAATGTTTCTCAAAATAGAACCATATTCTCTGAAACCCCTTGCTTCTTATAAACAGGATGTTTGTACTCGGATCTATTTATGCTGAAAGTGCAGTACATCTTCCTGTGTGGTGCCTTCAAGCGCTCTTGCTTTTTGCCATACAGCAGAAGATATAATAATCCACATTGTATAATGACTCTTTTGTGTTAAGTGCATACATGTCTCTGTTAATGGTGCATGGATGCCAAAGGTCAGAGGGCACATTTAGTTGTTTGATTAGAAACATTATGTTATTGATTATGTATGTATGTTTTCTATTTTTAGCTGTTTTTTTTGTTGTTTTTTTCCTTTTTTATCCTTTTTATAATTAGACTGTTATGCTTTTAACCTGTAGCACTTTGAGATTTCCTGTAATGTAAAGTGCATTACAAATAAAATGTATTATTATTATTATTATTATTATTAATAAACACATGTTTTGCCCCAATCCTTAACTCTAAACGAAGAATTATTTAGTGATACACTGATTTAATTTCTTGCTCTGAGTTAGATGAGAAGTCGATATGTGTTTACTGCCAGTGGTGATTACATAATGTTAGCATAAAGAGACAGGAGAAACAGCTTGCTTGCTCTGCTTCATACACAAGCAGATCTGATTTATTTAACTTCTGTGATGTGTTGTGACATCGTATGTGAGCAGACTTTGGAGTTGGGCCCATTTATGGTCTTCCTGGTCTGGTTCGGTGCACAAGCTTTTATGCAAACTGGTTGATACAGCATTTGTTGTTTTAAAACATTCTGGCAAATTAAAAAGTAGCCGACATCAGCAACTTGTGCCAACAGCCCCACAGCGTTAAATCCAACTTGTACTATATTAGTGAACTGTCTTTTCCACACATAGACTTTATTTGGGCAGGTTTTATAACAGCCACCAATGTTTTTGTGACACATTTTGGCAGTTTTCTTTTGTCTTTTTAACGAAGAGAACAACCCCATCTGTGATTGGTTAACTTGTACACAATCTCCACTCGCGAGAGAAAGACATTCTCTTCTATTATGTGGGAAGACACTGACATGGTAAACTATGATTAATGATTATTATAATATTATATTTGTTTATAAATTGATTAAGGGAGCTACTTGTGACAGGCCGGAGACAAGGAGACGGGCATGGTGCACGTTGTGCTTGCAAAGAGAACTAACACTGCACCAACATGGCAACATTTTGTATTTAACCCATAAGAACCTATGGTGACACCCGTGTAACAAACACTTGAAATGTTCTAGAATCTCCCATATTCAGCTTAAGTCTCTCAGCAAGACTTCTCCAAAATATGTGTGTGACTGGAAACAGAAATGTAAAAAAAAGAGGTAATTTCACAAATTGTTTGTTACTCGGTTAAGTTTAAACCAATTTAACAATTCTAATTCTAATCTAAGTACATTTGACCAAAAATGAACAAAAAATAATCCTATCCTGTCACAATTTTGATAAATGTTGTGGAGATGCAAAGAAAAAGGCAGATTTGTGTTTCTGTAAGCAGAAAAGGTGTCTAGTTTGTTTATTTTAAAATAAGAAATATCACCTACCTCAAGGCTTTGGAAGCACTGGCGTTTTAGCCTATATGTAAATATTTGATATTGAATATCTGTCTGTCTCTCTATCCTTTTTGTTTCTGTCTTGTTGATTTTTATTTTATTTTTTTATCATTGTGTTTTATTCTATTGTTATATGGACCCTGTGTCCGAAATAAAGTGTTGATTGATTGATTGATTGATTGATTAATTGATTGATTGATTGATTGATTGATTGATTGATTGATTGATTGATTGATTGATTGATTGATTGATTGATTGATTGATTGATAAACATCACTTCCATAAATGCCCAATGTAACATATGTCATATCACAGATCTTTGACATTTAGGGGTAGAATTTTTTTTTTTTAATTAGAAATGTGTTCTATGTGGTCCACTTGGTCTGTGGTATATTTCCGCATAATTTTCCTTTAAGAATAAATAGGTCTGGGTTCTTATGGGTTAAAACTGACTGAAGTATAGATGTATGTTCCTATTAGACACATTGTGAGAATTAGTAAACTTTGATCCTCCAGATATGGATTCTGGATCCAACTCTACACATTAAAAAGTGCATTTCCCAAAATGTTGAACTATTCCTTTAAATAAAAGCGAATCAGCCGTTTTGTTTTGTATATAAGGAGCTGTTTTCTCGTCTCATGTCCTTGTTGTTGTTTAACCAGCAGCAGCTGTTTATCCTGTTAATGTGATCTTTTCCAAGAGCTCCTGAAGTGTTATCAGTGATCATTAATGTTTTTGTTGATCCTTGTCTAAATTATTTAAATGCATCATGGCAAATATCCAGTATGAATGTGAGTTTTTCCCCCGAAAGCAGACTAGGGCACTGGGCCTTGGGAATCCACCTGGTGTGTAAAAGTTTTTAATTTCCTCACACACAGACACACACACACACACATGCACTTGTGCGTCTTTCATTCCATTCTCCATTTGGCATCTGTTTGTTTTCTGCTAGTTAGTAGGCAGCCGCACCATTCCTGTGCCAGCTGCCTGGAAAACATGACGGCATCTCCAGAGCCTCTCCAGGACCAGGGGCTCCCCTCCTGCTGTGTGGCCCGCTAATGCTGCCTCTCTTTGGACTCAGCTCCAGATGTCCCTGCCCTGATGGAGGCAGAGTTTCTCCAGATGAAGGTAATGTGTGTCTGTAGGTGTGTGCTCGTTTGTTTGTGTGTGTGTGTGTGTGTGTGTGTAACCCAAACACCTGCCAGAAATCACGAGAATGTCTGACTAATTTTGTATCCAGATGTTCAGTGAAGTGATTGTGTTTTCAGCAATATCAGCTGAATAACCCGACATGAACACACCTGTCACACCCTTAAAAATACACCCATAGACGTAAGACAGTATTTTAAACCAACTCTGTAACAACAAAAACAAACAAACAAAAAAATAACTACAATAAATGAATCAAAGCCTGTAGATGGCAAATTTCTGAGCAGTATAAACATATATAATTGTAAATATCATGTACATTCTGTTGTCCTGTACAAACAGAGTCTCACTTATATATATATATATATATATATATATATATATATATATATATATATATATATATGTATATATATATATGTATATATATATATGTATATATATATATATATATATATATATATATATATATATATATATATATATATATATATATATATGTATATATATATATGTATATATATATATGTATATATATATATATATATATATATATATATGTATATATACAGTACAGGCCAAAAGTTTGGACACACCTTCTCATTCAATGTGTTTCCTTTATTTTCATGACTATTGACATTGTAAATTCATCAAAACTATTAATGAACACATGTGGAATTATGTACTTAACAAAAAAGTGTGAAATAACTGAAAACATGTCTTATATTCTAGTAAGCAAAGGGTGGTTACTTTGAGGAATCTAAAATACAAGACATGTTTTCAGTTATTTCACACTTTTTTGTTAAGTACATAATTCCATATGTGTTCATTCATAGTTTTGATGCCTTCAGTGAGAATCTACAATGTAAATAGTCATGAAAATAAAGAAAAACGCATTGAATGAGAAGGTGTGTGTCCAAAGTTTTGGCCTGTACTATATATATATATATATATATATATATATATATATATATATATATATATATATATATATAAATATATAAATACAGATTTCAACCTAATATGTTATTCCCGGGATGTGCTGGAGCTGCACTCCCAGTTTGGGGGTCACTGTCCCCAGTGCTCCTACTATCACGGAGACCACCTCTGTTTTACCCTGCCACATCTGTTCCAGCTGTTCTTGGTACTTCTCAATCTGTTTGTGTTCCTTCCTCCTGATGTTGCCGTCAGCTGGTATCACCACATCTACCACCACTGGCTTCTTCTGCACTTTGTCCACCACCACTATGTCAGGTTGGTTAGCCTGCAGCTGTTTGTCAGTCTGGAAGCTGAAGTCCCACAGCACCTTAGCCCTGTTGTTCCCAACAACCTGCGGTGGTACGCCTCATCAGGATTTGGGTACTTCTAGTCCATACTGTGTGCAGATGTTCCTGTACACTATCCCAGCCACTTGGTTGTGCCTCTCCATGTACGCTGATCCAGCTAGCAGCTATCTTTTATATTTATAAACACTACTGGTCAAAAGTTTTAGAACACCCCAATTTTTCCAGTTTTTTATTGAAATTCAAGCAGTTCAAGTCAAATGAACAGCTTGAAAGGGTGCAAAGGTAAGTGGTGAACTGCCAGAGGTAAATAAAAAAAGGTAAGGTTAACCAAAACTGAAAAATAATGCACATTTCAGAATTATACAAGTAGGCCTTTTTCAGGGAACAAGAAGTGGGTTAACAACTTAACTCTATGGAGTCTCGGGCTATTTTGTCCATTTTTTAATTATTTTCATGTCTTTATAAGTCATTTTGTGTCTTTTTTTTTGGTAATTTTGTTTCTTTTTTTAGTCATTTTGTGTCTTTTGGTGTCTTTTTTTGTCGTTTTGTGTCTTTTCAAAAGACTATCATGCTCAATAAAGAATTTTAAATGTTGCAAATGTGCATTCATTTTAGAGTACACTGAGACATTAAACTGCATAATTTTCAATTAAATTCTGGAAAAGTTGGTGTGTTCTAAAACTTTTGACCAGTAGTGTATAATATATATATATATATATATATATATATATATATATATATATATATATACACTCACAAAAGAATGCACATCACATTGCTAAATTTAAAATAATTGCAACTTTCAGTTTTTCTGCCCTAAAACCTTCAAATTAATGTAAAAAAAAAAAAGATATACTCATCTCTAAACTCATCTAACTAAGTCTAATGTAACTAATGAATGGAAACTGTAACTGTATACTATTGGTTACGGTAAAAAGTAATGACATCACTGTTATGTGCCACAAAATAATGCATCGCTGGCCAACACTGCACACCAGTACTCCTCTGTGGTCCCTCATCTTCATAGCTTTCTCACTCACTCACACACACACACACACACACACACAGGCACACACACACAGGCACAGCTACAGATACACATGCAATGTGTCCCTTGTGATGTGTTGCTCATTAACTTTATTACATCCCATAATTTTATGAGCTTTCATGCCGGATGTTATGATAATAGGTTTAACATCAGCGTGAAACAGACCCTGCACTGGTTCTATCTGCATACACATCCTAATGCTCACACAGAAGAGTGTAACGCATATATAAGTTTTATGGTACAGATGGGAGAAGTACATATCATAATAAAATGCATCGACACAGCAGGTTTGCATTAAATCTCAACACCTCATCTGGGCTCTCTTTGTACTCTTAGCTTTGTAGTGCACATCAATGCACAGCGATACACATCAGCCGCTGCAAAGACTTGATGTAGGATGTAATAAAAGTTTAGAGACAGTCACATAAAGTCAGGAGAACATGATGACCAGGTAAGTCTTTCCATGACTGTTGTACGATTTCCCTGTGGGTCTTGATGTGTGAGATGAATGTAGAGTTTGATTTTTTTTAGGGCTGTGAATGTTCCCCACAGTGTGAAGGATGTTCTTTGCTTCATAGAGGATACAGTGATGTAAGGGTGTAATAATGAAAAAGACCTAAGGGAAAGACAATAGATATTCCCCTTACAGTTTCATCAAAACAAAACTAATCTGTTTAATCGTGCAATTATGTAATTATCCAATGAGTCATTTAAAAAGACTTATTTCTTAATTGTCCATATACTGAACATGGTAGCTTCACAAACACAAGAGAGGATTCATGTTAAGAATACGTCTCTGCCTTTTATTTCTCATCTCTCCTGGGTCTGTGGAGGTCAAAGGTTCATAACATAAGGGATTGTGGGAAGTGAGGAGTCTTTAAGATTCAGCTGCTGTGGAGACGAGGTCACAGCTTTCTCTCAGGAAAAGGAGACGGACTGACTGTGGGGACATTTCTGGCGAAACTGGACAAACCAGTCGAACAAATCCACACTAACAAATAAACACAAACATGTACAGTTGTACCGTAATGCTCATTGTTTTCAGTTTTTACCAAGGGGCAACTGAGAACAGAAGCCAGTGTAGATGTGCCTGAAACCTGCATTCTTTCGAACAGAAAGAAGTCTGACTGCGTTGAAGTCAATGAGAAAATGAACCTACTTCCAGGGGGCACCAGGAAACTGCAAAGACATCCCAAGGGTTCTAAAATGAAAACAATAACTACAACAAACAGTAGTAAAAAAAAAAAGAAGGACTGGTTGAGTAGCAAAAGTTGCCAGGCTGACAACAACGTCTGGTTTACAGGTGGTCTTCAGTGAGTTCTATCAACAAAGTAAGAGACAAAAAAATCACTACATCATTGAAGGAACAGTGAGTATTTGGATGAGTTTCCAGAGCTGTATGTGTCTATGGCTGTATTTCAATCAGGAGAGACTTTATTTAAAATAAACAATATATTAAATGCATGGTAAACAATAAAGTGAATGATGAAAATCTGGTGATTAGACAGCATCATAACATAGTATATTTAGTGGAAGGAACCCTGTGCTCTGGATGTTTGAAGACTCAATGTGAGTTTGGTGGAAGAGGGAATTATGTTTTTTTACCTAAATTAAAACTGACAACAGTAGATAGGAGTTTTTAATCTGGACAGCCACAATATGATAGGCTGAGGGAGATTGTGGCAAAATGTGGCTGTGCTTGATTGAACTTCCACTAAGCTTCATTACCACTGCATGGTTTAGCACGGCTCTTCTCATTTCAATTGCTCTTTTCGGTTTTTAATGAGCAAAGTTGATGATAGTAGCTGGTACTTTTTTGTTCCCACCTGGTTGAGGTTCCAAGCTAAATGAGCTGGGACTAACAGGCAGAGTTAAAACACTGCAGCCTACTGATTGTTCAGAGAAAAATATCACTATATGCTGCACAAAGCCACCATTTTTCAAAGTATATGTAACATTTAAATATATAAAAACCTTTAAAAGCTATGCTATATTTTTTATGACCTGCCTGGAGTGTGGTGGCTGGTGGTGTTGTAGCAGGACTGTCTGTGATGCATAGTGAAAAATGTGTGTGTCAAGGCAACAAACTTCGATACAATTTTAAGTTGGACAGTTAAACTAAATATTTTAAGTTTTGTTTTTGAGTTTGCTCAACTCTGAATTCAGATTTTTGTCAACTCAACTGTAAGTTGTACTAACTTATAATTTTACATTGCAATAACTTTTAATCCTTACTTCTGCTAACTTCTGCAATGTGCTGAATTAGCACGATTGTAACGCCGCTATGAAATGTCAGCTAATGTTGCGACCACAATTTTGAGTTAGCATTGATACGCTAATGGCTAACTCTTGTAGCTGTAACAAGCAGCGCCGCTAGCATCAGTTTGCCGCTAGCATCAGTTTGCTGCTAGCTTTCGCTAATGACCAAATTTCACTGTTTTCCCGCATTTCACAACAAAGAAATAAGAGTTATCAGAACTATTGTCCCTTGTTGTGAACCCCAACTTAAAGATATAAGTAACGACAACTCACAAACTTGTTTTTTAGCAGACAACTGGCTTCCTTTGTTGTGCTAACTTACATTATTGCCCTAAATGTCAATAATTTATATTTCCAAGTTTTACCAACTTAAATCACTGTTTAAGGCCAAAAAATACAAGTTGGCTTTTTTGCAGTGTAGGGAGTCCGCCAGAAAGTGACAGCCTTAAGTACACTGGGAATTACACCAGATTACAGCAATCAGCTGCAGAGAGGGAGACACAGGTTAGTAGCAGGTTTAAACTACAGATGACACCACAGAGGTTACAGGAGAACACACTCTGTATCTGTCACCTGTCAATGGCATCTTATCCCCTTTGCCCATGCACCAGTGGTGTGGTTGTCTGCTAGAAGCTGTCATAAATGTTCTTTTATCTAGTTTTAAGCCACATTTAAGTTAACACAACAAAAACAACTGAGATTTTCAACATTAAACTGCTTTATTTAGTATTTTTTAGTGGTTTGAATCACCTGGTTCATGAGCTTTGGAGAGGAGGACAAGTCTGTGAATAATTCGGCTCCTAGTAATAAACCACCAGAAAGTCTAAGAAAGAAGCTGAGCAAATACTTTATTTAGTGTTTTTAATGGCTTTAATCACCTCCGTTTGTTTTGGAGAAAAGAAAAACTCTGCAGATAATTGAGCTTGTGGTTTGATTGTGTTTAGTTTATCCTGTTCATTATGCATTGTTAGGTTAGTAAGTGCCTAAAGTTTCATAGCATCCATCACCCACACTGCAACAAAAAAAAAAGTTGGGTGAACTCAAAATTTCAAGGCAACAAACTTCGATAGAATTTTAAGTTGGACAATTAAACTAAATATTTTAAGTTTTGTTTTTGAGTTTGCTCAACTGTAAGTTGTACTAACTTATAATTTTACCTTGTAATAACTTTTAATCCTTATTAAATCTCATCTCCCTATGAGATGTCAGCTAATGTTGCGACCACAATTTTGAGTTAGCATTGATACGCTAATGGCTACTCTTGTAGCTGTAACAAGCAGCGCCACTAGCATCAGTTAGCCGCTAGCATCAGATAGCCGCTAGCATCAGTTAGCCACTAGCTTTCGCTAATGACTGAATTTCACAGCTTTCCCGCATTTCACAACAAAGAAATAAGAGTTAGCAGAACTATTGTCCCTTGTTGTGAACCCCAACTTAAAGATATAAGTAACAACAACTGACAAACTTGTTTTTGAGCAGACAACTGGCTTCCTTTGTTGTGCTAACTTACATTATTACCCTAAATGTCAATAATTTATATTTCCAAGTTTTACCAACTTAAATCACTGTTTTAGGCCAAAAAACACAAGTTGGCTTTTTTGCAGTGCACAATTCACCACTGACACCTAATTCCACATACCATGTTTTGCTTATGTCAAGTTAACCTTCATAAATTATGTGCTTAATTAATTTGTTTCTGTGCGCACCTCCCTTCTTTGTTATAGCCGGAACGGGCCAGGCATAACAAGTATTACTGTGGCTATGACCCACACAGCATTTTACAAGCATCAGGAGCATTGTGCCACTGACCGAAACACTGGCAATCGCACCAGTAAACCCCTTCTGCCCGGCAGGAGCATGTCCACACCCTGTGCTGTGGTGATGTGTGCCAAAGCTGGCACCAAAACACAGTGGACTGGGCAATATTACAGCTCCAGATGTTACCTCGACATTACCTCACTGTGAAACAATAAAAGTGAAGGAGGGAAGGGGGATGTGACAGAGAAGAGGAAAATGGAAACTGTGTTATTATGGTAAGGCATTTTTACATCACACATACATACAGAAAACCTTATGGGCTGGTTTACTGAACTGTGTATAACTGCCTGACACAGGACTTGACCACGGATCGTCAGCACAATGGAGATACCACACTTTTATGTTTTATTATCTATATTGCATTCGGTTCATTCCTATTTGTCTCTATGGTCATGCTCTGTCCAGTATTTGCCATATTTTCTATTCTTTGTCTTAGTATGATCACATGCTGTAATTCTGAACATCTTAGATGCTTATTTTTCTGACATCCAACTGCTCTATTCTTATTTTTCTTTGCTGTATCTCATTATGTGCTGCCTCGGATTACCCCCAGCACTCATTAAAGTTTCATCTAATCTAATCAGCTAATCTAAATAAGTTATGTTACACCTAATGAAAAGTACAATAAAAGAACATTCCTTCAAATTCATTGCACATTTCAGCTTATCTACATCGATTTTACAGGTTTTCAAATTGCTTAACAATGCATCCTGTGTGTAATTCCAGTTAGAATCTTTACTTAACAATATTCATTTTTAAAAAGATGTGATTGTTTTTGGTTGGACTCAACAAAACAGATATCTTGAGAGAGCTTGAGCCGCTGGGATTCAGTGGAGGTGGTTCGGATCATCTGATCAAGCAGCGTCCTGGGTGCGTCCAACTGCTCGGAGACCCCAGGGTAGACCCAGAACACACTGGAGGGATTTTTATATCTCATCTGGTTTAGGAACAAATGGGAACCCAGCAGGAGGAGCTGGAAAATGTTGCTCTCTAAAGGGACAACAAGGAAAAACAACATATTTTTTGCTACTTCGCGTAAACACAAAATACAAATGTTTCTGATGGGAATGTTAATCTGTTTGGCACGTTTTTAGTCTTAAACCAAAGTATTCAGACATTTCAGTCTGGACTGAAGTGGTGGATCAAGTGCCAAATGATAGTTTGCCTTAAAATTCAACAGCAATCTCTTACTAATGACAGTGCTTGGTCAAAACTTCCAGTGAAAACAATCTATATTCAAAATGTATACTAAACCCAGCACTCCAGTTGCCCAACAGGTGCATTACTGTAAAAATATTCTTCAGCAGGTGGTTCAGCTTCACCACATTCAGACATTTGCAGCTGAGTCATTAGCGATAGCTGCTAGTAATTAACTTCCTCTGTGTGTGTGTGTGTGTGTGTGTGCATGCACATACTGTGTGTGTGTGTGCTGTTGCGTTAAATGTGAGTTAATTCTCTACCCAGAGGAACGAGATGACTGCAAGTAATTATGGTACTCCACAGGGTGTACCTGGTGATAACTGTAGCTGATAGATTTAACAAGCAATGATCCTGGCCAGACTCAGACTTCACATCCACAGCAGGAAAACATTAAAAGCATGTAAACACAGTGCAAAACAGGCCAACATACTCAAATACCCCGTACGCACGGCATGCACCATTAAAGTTGTTTGTTTACAAAGTGCACAGAGGTATGTCCGTGTTGTAATCGTTGACAGTGAATCTAAAAGTAGGTCATTTGGAGACAGAACATTCGTTACACTGGTTTTGCATCCATCATCCTCCAGTAATTATTACATAGTTCTTGGCTGCTGATATGGGTTTAGCTGTAAAGAACAATGCTTATTGGTGGATTTCACCATTATGATGGATTAGTTTGATGTTAGAAGGCAGATAGATCATTTCTGTCCTTTCTAAGTCCTTAATCACTGTTAACATTTGAAAGACACTTTTGCCTGATATGGTCTTAAGAATCAATTTGCTTTGGACTTGGCTTGACAGCTTTTGGACTTGGTCTTGACTTGGACTTGGCTGGACCCGTTCTTGGCTTTGACTTAGACTCAATAAAGTCGGTCTTGACCACAGCTTTGCTGTGGCTGCACCCACCTGTCACTCAAAGCGGCCATGCCCTTAATTTGGCATAACTTTAAGCCTTGATTGGACTGCTGTGTGGATTGCACTTCTATCCAAAGCGCTTTTCATACTATCCTTAACGGTGCCACCTGCCACCATTGGGAATTCATTCACACACTGATGAACGCAGCATCAGGAGCCATTTGGGGTTCAGTATCTTGCCCAAGGATACTTCGACATGTAGGCTGCCATAGTCAGGGATCGAACCACCGACCTTCCAATCAATGAGCAAACGCTCTACACTGCAAAAAAAGAAATGTTGGCTGAACTCAAAATTTCAAGGCAACAAACTTCGATAACATTTTAAGTTGGACAATTAAACTAAATATTTTAAGTTTTGTTTTTGAGTTTGCTGAACTCTGAATTCCTCTGACACGATTGTAACGCCGCTATGAATGTCAGCTAATGTTGTGACCACAATACGCTAATGGCTACTCTTGTAGCTGTTACAAGCAGCACCGCTAGCATCAGTTAGCCGCTAGCATCAGTTAGCCGCTAGCTTTCGCTAATGATCGAATTTCACTTCAAAGAAATAAGAGTTAGCAGAACTATTGTCCCTTGTTGTGAACCCCAACTTAAAGATATAAGTAACAACAACTCACCAACTTGTTTTTGATCAGACAACTGGCTTCCTTTGTTGTGCTAACTTACATTATTGCCCTAAATGTCAATAATTTATATTTCCAAGTTTTACCAACTTAAATCACTGTTTTAGGCCAAAAAATACAAGCTGGCTTTTTTGCAATGTACCAACTGAGCCACAGCCGCCCCACTAGGTAAATTATTAAAAAATGCACCAACTCAACAGTTGTCATGAATAGGAAAATTATCTATAGTTAGAGAAAATGTTTTTTTTGTCCCAGGCTGTGAAATGGACTTTCTGCTCTTCGCGTTCACTTTTCAGCCCCAGAGGTGGCTGCTTGGTTTTAGAGTAGACAGACAGGATAGGGACATCAGAAAGTATTGAAAGATGGACCAATGTGTTGTTAGTTTTGGTATTTTTTATGGGATATCCTGTCATCCTCTGGAGACCATTGTTATCTGTACTGCTGCTGCTCCCCATCCAGTGGAGAGATATTTCACTGTCCGTCCGTCAACCCAGGGGACATAATGTCTAAAGGTCGTCTTGTGTTTGTTTTCTCATCCCAGTGATACCTTTTCTTTTGAAAAGCATGCATCCATCACCTCAGCTCCTCCATCAATTGATTGACTCAGATGATGACAAAATAATTATCATTTGGTGTCAATTTTACCCAATTACGCCTACGACAGGAAGTGAGTAGGTGTCGATTCATTTTCGGTCTTGGCAATAACTTACTCCAAATCACAGAAACGTCTCATTAAAGGCTGCCGTCAGTCTCTGTTCTGTAATTTTGGTGTTTGGATAAAATCCATCACAAAAAAAGTCTTGTGGTTCTGTGAACAATGAATTTCCTCTCAATGTGACGACACCATCACCCTGTTGGTTTCTTATAGGCTCGACAAGTGGCTTGCTAACTTCCTGCAGGGTCATGTGGCTTCCTGGCGATCAGCCAGACCCTCTTTCCCACCTCCCCTGGTCCATAAAGCCTTCTGCTGCCTGTCCCGTGTGAGACAGGAAGCAAGGCCCTATGGACAGTGACCTCACCGCAGGAAGTGAAAGGAGGGTGTGTGTGAGTGTGTGTGTGTGTGTGTGTGTGCAGAGTTGTAATTCTCATTCTCAATTGTTTAGAAAACCTTGTGCTGCAAAAAATGGTAACGCTTTATATTAAGGTCCTTGTAATAACCATTAATTAACAAGTAATAAGGCCCTTGTATGTCCTTACAAGATGCTTATTGACATTATTGTGTGTTTATAATATTTATATATATATAGTAATTTACAATATACATGTATAGGTATTCACAATGTAATATAAAGTGTTTATAGTATATGTATATATATAATTATTTATAATATTTGTATGTGACTATATTGATTATTCATATATGTATGTATATACTGACCTGTTAAGGGGTACAACTAGATAAGTGTCTGATGTCTGTTTTTTTCCATTTTTTTGCTTTTTTGTTTTTTCATCTATTAATATTTAAACTTGTTTTTTTTATTGCTTGCATGTTTGAAATAAAGACAATCAATCAATCAATCAATCAATCAATCAATCAATAAGCTTATATAAGTGTTAATAATGGCATTACAAACACCCATGACCCACCCATTATGTCTTTGCCATGCCTTTATTAATCTTATTTTGTTTGCTTATTGATATTAAAATATACTTTATTGCTCATCTATTATAAGTTAACTATGAGTTAACTATGCTTTTTGCAACTACCGGATCTACAGCGAGAACAATGCCTTATTACTTGTTAATTAATGGTTATTAAGGACCTTATTATAAAGCATTACCACATTTTTTTAAAGAAAACTACAAGAAGTATTTTCAGAGCAATTTTTAATGTGTACATGTCCAGCATGGCTTGTTAACACACTCAACTAGAGGTGAACACACAACAACACAAATGTATAAAATCTTACATTTTCTACAGAAAAACAAATCACTAACAACCAATCAAAAATAAAACAATTGGAATGTTATTAACAAAAATGTCCTATCAAGTTTGGAGAGAAAAAAAATGCACAAAATAAATCAAAATAAGACAATTATCAGACAAACAATACCTCAGCTGTTTTAATTGACTGCTGCTGTCTTTCTTTGTTTTTATTTTTCCCCATCTCAGCCCCGACTGGGTTGATGATCACATTTTTTTTATAAAGTCACTGAACCATTAGAGAGGTGTAGAGTGAGATGCCAAGTTCCACTATAGATGGTCAGTGTGCAACTGACTTAATCCAACTAAATCTGCTCTCTACTGTCGCTGCAGTCAGTGGATGAAAACAGTTTCCTGCTCAACAGTTTCACTGTGTCTGAAGCACCATGAGAGCTGATCCGCTGCACTCATCCGGGACAAGGATGCTGAAAGTCATTTGTCAGCCATCTTTCCTGTCTCACCCCCGCGGTGAGAAGCCGAGTGGTGATTTAAAATGAGTGGTTGGGGTCAACGAGCGAGGTGAGATGCACTCTGGGAAAAGAGAGAAGCATCTGGACAACCCATGATCCTTTGGGTTGGAGCCATCATAAGCCACAAAGTTGACCAAAGTGGAGCTGAAACAGAACAGTCGTACAGTATGTCACGTCGGACATTTTTTCTTTTCTTTTCTGCTTTGATCCATCCAGTCTGTTATTTATTTATTGATCTGGTTTCTCTCTGCAGAGTTCAGACTTTGCACAGGGCTGATGCAATGACTTTTTGAAGCTTGCAGTTATTAGGAAGTGCAGCGATACACAGTGGCTGCAGGAAGATGAAACACAAAAAGTGCAGAGAGCACAGACGTAGCTAGAAGAATACCTGCCTTCTGAGTCATTGTGGAGATGTTCATTAAAATATAAGACAAAAAAGAAAGCCCATGTTCAGAGCTAAAACAGCAGGGCTGAATAAGGAACATGCAGTGTTTACAGAAACACATCCTGAGAGAGATGAAAGCTCAGACAAGCTCAGCGATGTCCTAACCTTACCTAAACTTTGCATCAAGGCCCTGTACTTCAAAAATGAACAGGGCATTTACATAAAAGAACTTCGGACTTTGCAACTTTGAATCTAAATGTGACATCCTGTTGTCAAATCTGACAGGTACAGTGTGTTTCAGTGAATCCTTCCACAGTACTCCAAGTTGGGTAACACCTTCTGTGTTGCTCAAGTCTATGATGTATTAAAAACATACTTATAGTTATAATCTGCTAATAGCACTGTATAATTATACCTATAAGCACTCATACATATTCATAATGCTCTATAACATGTTTTGTGTGCTGTTCTTGCATAGAATTAATTATATTTTTTTAATTTAATTTAAAGCAAACTCACCATAACCAGCTTATGATCCATTGTATCTGAGTATATTTCATTACTTAAGCACCCAATTACCACTAATAATCACATTATAAAGCATTATAAAGAGATTTTACTATATTGCAACTATCAGAAGTATAATGCACTTTGATCCTTGCAAAAAATCATAAAATGCTTTATAATGTGTTATAATTATTGTTATTAAGCTTTATAAAGGTGTATGAGTTCTTATAACTATCATTATACTGCATTTTAAACAGACTACAATGCATTATAAATATGTTTATAGTGCATTATAGGCATAGAAAGGTGCTGAACATGAGCTGGATCTAAAAACAGGCCCTGCCGTGTGAGGCTGGACCTTGGCCTAGACTAGTTTCCTAAGGGGGAGGAGGAGAAAAGGGAGGAAGGTGAGGTTGGGGAAGACAATAATGTGTTTGTGTGTGTATTAGGGAGAGAGAAAAAAGGGAAAGAGAATGTGTGTGTGTGTGTGTGTGAGAGAGAGAGAGAGAGAGAGAAGGCCATTGTTGTTATTATGATCCCCTCGGGCTTAGAGGGCTGGGCTGAGTATGCGGAGGGCTGGTGATAGAGAGAGTGTGGGAGATTTACAGTCAGAAAACAGGCCTCGCTTATGGAGAGTAGAGCTGATTAACTGAACACCTCGACACACACACACACACACACACACACACACACACACACACACACACACACACACACACAAACAGGCATCAATCAGCCTGGCCGGCTTCCTTCTCCAACCTTTCAATAGTTCTCCTCTCCTTTCCGTCCTCAGACAATGAATCCCCCTAACAGAGAATAATCACTCAAACTGCTGACTTGCACAAACTGTGATGTCGAGAAAAGAAAACTCAGGTAGGTACACTCTTTAACTCTGAAGTGGTTGCTTTAGCTCTGAAGTGGTTAACTCCCTGTGGGCTCCTTGTGTGGAGGTTACAGAGGAGAAACGGAGCGCTGATAAACAAGAACTCCGGCGTTGTGTCCGGTGCAATGAGTCGACATTTTCTGAGCCTGTCCAGACACTCGGCTGTCTAAGCATTGATGTGCCTGTAGGACCAATGGAGGAGCAGGACAGGAGGAGGAGAGAGCAGAGGGGGGGTTGGGGGTGCTTTTAACACTGATTAGTTACGTCCGCCAACCTCCCCTCCTCCTCCTCCTCAACCCTGATGGCGAGGAGGTGAGCAATGGACACAGGACACCGTTTCCTGGCAACGGCTATTGACTGGCCACAGATCAATCTGCAGACTCCTGGTGACGGCTGATTATGCTCTTCCTTTTCTCCCTTTCACTAAGTGTCCTGTTAACTTTACCTCCGTCTGTGTCTCACCTCCACCTGTCGGCACCTCGCAGGAGGTGAAGTCACACAACACGAGTGTTACGTGTCAAATGGACGGCAGATGAACCGCTACTGCTTGTGAGGCACAGCTGGAATCAATATGCAGGTTGTTTTTTAACCGGTTAAGTAGGGGTGGGCGATATGGCCCTAAAAGAATATCATGATATTGAAGGCTATTTTTGCGATAACGATATTCTTGACCATATAAGGAAATATTTAAAAAGATATACAAAACATGATTTTTTTTTTTTTAGTCTGAATAGTTAAAAGTCTAAAATGTAGTTTGAAGTGCAAATCTTTACAGTTGCCAAATACAAAAAAATGTTGTCTTGACTCTTGAGTATGAGAAAATAATAAAAATAACCATTTAGGGGTTCCGGGGGCATATTTTAATGACATTTTGTAAAGGAGAATAAAGGTTCTTGTATGTTTTATTTAAGGCCTCTTATTTTGACAGTCTTCTTGTAAATTCTGTGGTGGATTCTCTTAACACACCGTGCTCTTATTTTGAAAGCTGCATGTGTTTAGCGACAGGGAGTAAGTAGCTTTTTGTGATTAAAACAACTTTAACCACTACATCAAGAAGTAAGAACGTTGTCAATATCATGATATGCATGTTTTTTAACCATAAAAAAAAAATACCGATATTATCGTGAATGATACGATATGGCACACCCCTACGGTTAAGTCAAGCACTTACAGAATGTCTTGCTAAAAAGGATCTGTCACCTACTGTAAGCTTAAGTTTCCTCTTTGGCACTGTTGGAGAGCTAACAGGAGAATTTGGGTCACAAGAGCCGTTGCCAGTGGGATTGAGCCATCAAAGTCCTCTCTCTCTCCCTCTCCCAGACCTCCTTATTCCTCAGATTCAAGCTTTGCAAGCTCAGGCAGACGAGGTCAGCCTCCCTCCCCCCTTCCCTTGTCTCAACTGCAAGAAATCCAGTCTCTCCTTGCCCTCCCCGGCCACATCTGTAACCTGAGCTGGGTGAGCTGAGCCCCCTCTGGTCCGATTGGCAGCTTACTGCTCCATGCTACCTCAGATAAGCCGTCCTCCCATTCAGATTTGAAGTTGCACTCACTCCTACGCTCTCTCTCATGTTGGGCTGCTTTATAGGTTCTCATTAGACTCATTTTAATTGAAAAACTACCAATGATTTGTTAATTTTCACATTTTCCATTGCTACTGTAGAGTAAATAGAGTGGTAACGTCACCTGACCCAAGAAACTAATGAAAAAAAATATTTTTTATGAATCCTTTTTGCTATCTACGTTCATTTTGGGGCTGTATGCAAATCAGAATTGTTGTATTTGAATTTGTTTTAGCAGTTCAATACAAGGTTTTGAATATTTGTTATTTTATTTTCATCTGTCTGTAAAATCATAAGCATTAGCTCCAGTGATGATTTTGAAAACATTAACACAGTCATTTTCTGTAAAATATGCTACTGTAGAGTTTAATAGAGTTGCCCATTCCACAAGTATAGTGGTAATGTCACCTGACCCAAGAAACGAATGAAAAAAACTATTTTTTATGAATCCTTTTTGCTATCTAAGTTCATTTTTTAGGGCTGTATGTAAATAAGATTTTTTTTTTTGTATTTGAAATGGATTCAGCAGTTCAATACAAGGATTTGAATATTTATTCTTTTATTTTCATCTATCTGAAATCTCATTGACATTAGTTACAGTGAAAAAAATAGCCTGAAAAACTAGCGACGAATATTTGAAGGTTAATGAAAAAATAAAATCATCTTTTTTTATGAATATTTTTGCTATTTTTGGGGCTGTATGCAAATCAGAATTTGAAAAGGATTTGAATATTTGTTATTTTATTTTCATCTGTCTGTAAACTCATAAGCATTAGCGCCAGTGATGATTTTGAAAACATTAACATAGTCATTTTCTGTAAAATATGCTACTGTAGAGTTTAATAGAGTTGCCCATTCCACAAGTATAGTGTTAATGTCACCTGACCCAAGAAACTAATGAAAAAAACATTTTTTTATGAATCCTTTTTGCTATCTAAGTTCATTTTTAGGGCTGTATGTAAATACGATGGGTTTTTTTTGTATTTGAAATGGATTTAGCAGTTCAATAGAAGGATTTGAATATTTGTTCTTTTATTTTTCATCTATCTGAAATCTCATTGACATTAGTTACAGTGAAAAAAATAGCTAGAAAAACTAGCGACGAATATTAGAAGATTAATGAAAAAATAAAATCATCTTTTTTTATGAATATTTTTTGCTATCTAAGTTCATTTTGGGGCTGTATGCAAATCAGAATTGTTGTATTTGAATTGGTTTTAGCAGTTCAATACAAGGATTTGAATATTTGTTATATTATTTTCATCTGTCTGTAAACTCATTAGCATTAGCTCCAGTGATGATTTTGAAAAAATTAACATTTTTCAATGTCATTTTTTTCTGTAAAATATGAAAATCAGTAGGCAAACTTGCTTGAGAAGTACAATCCATCGGAGTAAATTATTTTTGCATCTTAATAATCTGCCTGATTTTCATATACTTGACAAAAATAAATGGAAGCCGATGAGGGACTGCAGGAAAAATATGATTAAAAAAAAATAAAATTTAAAACACTATAATGAGTACACTGCAAAAAAAGAAAAGTTGGGTGAACTCAAAATTTTGAGGCAACAAACTTTGATAACATTTTAAGTTGGACAAATAAACTAAATATTTTAAGTTTTGTTTCTGAGTTTCCTCAACTCTGAATTCAGATATTTGAACTTATAATTTTACATTGTAATAACTTTTAATCCGTACTTCTGCTAACTTCTATAATGTGCTGAATTGGCACGATTGTATGAAATGTCAGCTAATGTTGCGACCACAATTTTGAGTTAGCATTGATATGCTAATGGCTACTCTTGTAGCTGTAACAAGCAGCGCCGCCAGCATCAGTTAGCCGCTAGCATCAGTTAGCCGCTAGCATCAGTTAGCCGCTAGCTTTCGCTAATGACCGAATTTCACCGATTTCCTGCATTTCACAACAAAGAAATAAGAGTTAGCAGAACTATTGTCCCTTGTTGTGAACCCCAACTTAAAGATATAAATAACAACAACTCACAAACTTGTTTTTGAGCAGACAACTGGCTTCCTTTGTTGTGCTAACCTACATTATTGCCCTAAATGTCAATAATTTATATTTCCAAGTTTTACCAACTTAAATCACTGTTTTAGGCAAAAAATACAAGTTGGCTTTTTTTTGCAGTGTAGTTAAGATGGACATTTTTTCGCTGCCCACAGTCTCATCTCTGTTCTTGTGAGATGAAAAGGGAGTGGAGAGTGTTTTGGCTCTGGGAGTTCAAGGTTTAGTTTAGGGGTCACTGAGGTTAACAGCATTTACACACACCTGCTGTTTTTTAATGAAGAGGATTAGTCTGTGTTCACATGAGCCTGCATGGCCCGAGCCCACCCTGCTGCTCCCAGCTACACTATATTTACAACAGCTCGACCTCAGCTCATCTGTGAAGTTTCTTAAAAACACCAGCAGTAAAAAGTCCATTACAAACTTCATGCTACATTAGCTGCACCCTGTGACTGCCGTGTTGCGCTTGTGGTGTTACATCCTGTTCCGAAGTTAAAGGCTGTGGCTTTGCTTTGTTTCTCCCATGTTTTATGTCACACACACACACACACACACACACACACACACACACACACACACACACACACACACACACACAGATGCAATGAATGCTCCCTCTCTTGTGTTATTTCACAGTAAGCTGACTCTTTAAATTAACCATTGGTCTTTCTCCTCTCTAGCACAAAGAAAAGGTCTTGACAGAAAGGAAGCTCTCTAAAAATTAGCCACATAAATTAAAGTTAAGGGAAGAGATCCCCTTTAAAGTCTGTACCCTTTCAGCCAAAGAGGTCTTTAAATGCTTTCCAAATAAGGAAATGAAAGAAGGTAGACCTTTTGTCTAGTAATGTGAGTACAAGATAAAGAAGCAAAACAAGGAAGTAGTCTGGATTTAAAGGATAAGTACTATTTATTTCAACTTGAGTCTTATTTTCATTGGCAAGATTTCCATATGTTATGAAATTGCCATAGAAAATAAGATCTAAGTTGTAATAAACAGGAATTAACCTTTAAGAACAAATCAGTGTCTGTATGACAACAAACTGAACTACAGCTTTAAGCCTAATCTCTGTTGGAGGGAGTCAAAGGGAGACTAATATCTGGTAATATCTGGGCTCAAGGGAGGCCTAAATATACCTCTAAATGTAAACTACGTCTGCTGTGAGCAAACCCTGTTTCTCTCCAACTGTTCTCCCACCTCATGACATACTGTAGAGAAAGAAGAAGACGATGAGAGGAGGAAGGAAAACTACCAAACTCTACTTGAAGCATCGTTGTCCATCTACAAATCGCTTTCTAACCCTCTTCATTTCTTTCTTTTGTGGCAACTGTGATAGCAAAAGCAGATGTCAAGTTATCGGCGAGGACAAAGCCCCGACTGAGATCAGAGGAAGGAGGAAGGAGGTGCAAAGACGGGAGAAAGAATAGAATAGTCTTCCTGGTTAAGAACTAATAATAATAATAATAATAATAACAAAAAAAAATCACACAAAATGAATCAAAACAAAGAGAAAAAAAAAACAATGTGCAAACTTCTCTCATATAAATAGACTACAGTCAACGCATTGTAGAGCACCATGGGAGGCAGGAGGAGGTTAGGGTGGTGTGTGTGTGTGTATAAGTAAGACATAATCTATGCTTGCTTCTAGTGTGTGTGTGTGTGTGTGTGTGTGTGTCAGTACAGTATTGGACTTTCTACCACATGTACTACGAGACTTGAGACGATGGATCACAGGGAGAAGGCTTGGATTAGGGGCGTGGTGTCTAAGGTCCAATTGGAGTTCAAAGGTCAAGTGTCCCCTCCTGACGAGGATCAGACCCAGTCCTGCAGCGAGCGCTTGCAGTGCACCAGCAGCCGCGGCGCCCCTTTGCTCTGCAGCGTGTTGATGATGGCGTAGATCAGTCCCAGGATGCACAGCACCAGGACCAGCGGGATGGTCACCATCAGGATGTTCATGGTCCGCTCCTCGCTGTCGTCCACCTTCAGCACCACGTCCACCTCGTTGGTGTCTTCCTCGCGGCCCTCGCGGTAGTCTTCGTCTTTGTCCGTTCCTTTGCCCGTGTCTTTGTCCGTCCCCCCGCGGTCTGTCCCGTCCCGGTCTTTGCCCTTGTCCCCGTCGTCTGCGTCCGGGTTGACCGGCGGCCGGTTCACGTCCGGGTGTTTGCGCCCTGAGTCCGTGTCCGTGTCTCTGTCCGGGTCCAGGTCCACGGTGCAGCCCATGAAGTCCTTCAGGATGGACTTGGGGTAGCCCGGTTCGCTCTTCATGCGGTGGTTGTCAAACTTCCAGTACTTGGAACCTTTGTAGAAGTAGGTGTACGCTGGAGAAGGAGAGGAGAGCAAGAACATGTCAGACAACGTTACAATTTAAAGAAACAGTTTGACACTTTTTGATTCTTGGCAAGAGATGAGAAGATTGAGATCACTCTCATTATCTGTCTGTTCTGTTCCTCGCCTTTTTACACTGAATGTCTGCCAACTTCCAGGAACTTGGTTAATTAATTAATTAATTAATTTATTACTATATTTCTATGGCACCTTTCAAAACCAGGGTTACAAGGTGCTTTACAAAGCACATTATCAGGGAGGCAATACAACAGTTAAAACAAAAATAACAGAACATCATCAAAAACAATGAACAAGCAAAAATAATAGGATACAAAATTAAAATATGTGTAGGAACGTTAGAAATCATTGCACAAATGCCAGCCTGTACAAGTGGGTTTTTAAAAGTTTTTTAAAATGATACACAGACTCAGCTGCTCTGATACTGAGGGGGAGCTTGTTCCACAGCTTTGGAGCTAAGACAGTAAAGGCGTAATGTGGTGTTAAGAGGTCATTTCACCATTTTTTGTGCGATCACATCAGTCCAGTCTCATATATGTATTGAAGACGTATGACCTTACTGAATGGTGTATATTTTTTTGAGAAACATGCTGTCTTCATTTAGAGACTATTTTTACAGAGGAGTACAGAGGACTCATAGAGAACTTTGTCACATGGTGCAACAATCATCACCTAAAGCTCAATATCAGCAAAACCAATGAGCTCGTGATGGACTACCAGAAGAAGGATAAAACACAACGCTGTAGCTGTGACAGTAGACAATGCTTCAAATCTGAATGTTGCTACAGAGAAGCTACAAATCTAAAGTGTGGATGCTTCACACACATCTCCAAGATTAGTGCCACCAATTCAGTATCTGACCAAAGGTTTCCTCTTCTGTTCCTGAGCTATGACACTGAATAATGGCCAGAAAATTGTTTCTAATGTCACAGTCAAGTTGACCTTTGACCCTTATAATCACCATATCACCATACTCTACTCCGACCTGAAAACAAACTCACCGGTCCGACAGCACTCATCAAGGACATCCACACCTAACACAATGCTCTGCACTTTATATATTTATATAATTACAGTATTGTTTTAATGCATACAATGGCACTAAGTTGATGGTACAGTGAATGAATGACATGAATATATTAAGTGCTGAGAGAATGAGAATGTATCTTTTCTATTTACTATTTATTGAGATGAGATGATAAGAATGTATCTTGTTATTTACTATTTATTATGCTTTTTATATGAGTCCAGTACCTGAGTGCATTGAATTTCATTGTATTTCTGTGCAATGACAAATAAAAATCGAATCTAATCTAATCTTATAAAACGTCATCTCTTCATCATTTTATCCTATTAGACATTCGTGTGAAATTTTGAATTAACATAAGAATTCCTTATGGCCAGAAATGTGTATTGTGAGGTCACAGTGACCTTTAACCCCAAAAATGATATGAACGTTTCTGCCAAATTAGAAGGAATTTCCTCCAGACATTCCTGAGATATTGCTTTTTTGCAAAAATGAGAACTTAATGCCTCTGTCCACAGCATTAAGTTCACGGTCACCAGCACAGAGGCATAAAAATGTCTCCTGTCTTTAACAAAGTCTGCCTGGAGACTGGATCACTCCTCTCTGAGGCAGCTTTCAGTTATTCTGCTCCTCACCTGTGGAACAAACTACCTGTAGATATGAGGTCAGCTCCTTTAAATCAGGACTAAAAACACTATTGTTTACTGCAGCGTACTCTTAACTTTAACACTTATCTGCTCTACTCTACTGCCCTTACTTTTTAACTACACAATGTTTGACTTGTGCTTTTTATTATTTTATCTCTTTTTTTTTATCCTGCTGAATCTTATTTTATCCTATTTATATTTTTATTTCTATTTCCCTGTTTTAATTGACTGTTTTTACTGTTTTCGATTGTGTCTTGCTGTTTTTAATGTGTATGTAAAACACTTTGAATTACCTTGTGTTGAATTGTGCTATACAAATAAACTTGCCTTGCCTTGCCTATCTATCTATCTATCTATCTATCTATCTATCTATCTATCTATCTATCTATCTATCTATCTATCTATCTATCTATCTATCTATCTATCTATCTATCTATCTATCTATCTATCTATCTATCCATCTATCTTTAAATCAGGACTAAAAACACTATTGTTTACTGCAGCGTCCTCTTAACTTTAACACCTATCTGCTCTACTCTACTGCCCTTACTTTTTAACTACACAATGTTTGACTTGTGCTTTTTATTATTTTATCTCTTTTTTATCCTGCTGTATCTTATTTTATCCTATTTATATTTTTATTTCTATTTCCCTGTTTTAATTGACTGTTTTTACTGTTTTCAATTGTGTCTTGCTGTTTTTAATGTGTATGTAAAGCACTTTGAATTACCTTGTGTTGAATTGTGCTATACAAATAAACTTGCCTTGCCTTGCCTCTCTATTTCCACTCTAACCAGGCACAGTGCAGCAAAAAGCCCTTTACATGTAGGCTCAAATTCACACACACATGCTATCCCCTGTCTCTCCTGATAATTGCATGACCACACCCTGCTTCTTTGTTTCAGGCATGTCTGCCTGCCCCTACACACACACACATGCACAAAAAGCACTCTTCTTGTCTGAGCTCACCCCCATCATCGCTGAGGAAGGCCCCCTTGGGAGAAGAAGGCACTGACGATCCCCAGACGCTGATTGGTTTCGGGTAACCTCGGTCAGCCAGCCGTGACTGCTCGTTGAAGCGCCAGTACCTGCAGACAGTAACGGAGAAGATGGTTGTTACTGTTTATCAACTGTCTAAACAAGAAAAGAGCAGACTTCTTACACAGGACAGTACGTGGTGTGTCTAACAGTCCGATTTCCACACATGCAAGTCAGTTCTGAATGTAAATGCACGAGTGAACTGTGCTTAGCGAGGGTTTGCAGACCCAAAGCGTGATTATTGATATTGATTTTTTTGAGAAAAAAGTTGCAAATTTACTAGATTAAAGTGGCAAATCTACAAGACAAAAAGTTGCAGATTTAAGAGATTTAAAGTGGCAAATCTGTGCGAAAAAAGTTGCAGATTTACGAGAAAAAAGTGGGAAAAAAGCTACTTTTTTCTCCCAGATTCACCACTTTAACCCTTAGTAGGGCACTCATTGAAATACTTGCAAATTCCAAATTTCAATCCTAGAGAATATTGGAGGATATTACATACTGCTAGAATGTGTAAAAAAAAAACATACGAAAATAATATTTTGAGAAAAAAGTTTACGAGATTAAAATGGCAAATCTACGAGAAAAAAATGCAGATTTATGAGATTTAAAGTGGTGAATCTGGGAGAAAAAAATTGCTTTTTTCCCACTTTTTCTCGTAAATTTGCAGATTTGCCATGTTAAATCTCTTAAATCTGCAACTTTTTTTCTTGTAGATTTGCCACTTTAATCTCGTAAATTTGCAACTTTTTTCTCGAAATATTACCTGAAGTTACCAAATATAGTTCTTCGCCTGATAAAGGGTTAATACAGGACTAAAAAATGCCGTTAACGGGACGAGAGCAGTCAAAACGGCTGCTTCAAGCTAGCTACATCGAGGGTAGGTTCGCTTCCTGTTTTCAAAGTAAAAGCACAAATACTATCGTTGTAAAGGGCAACAGGCGTTTTTTATAAATGTAACCGGAAGTGCGTTGCTCACGATGGCTAGCTTGAGTAGCGTAACAAAAGTGTAAACAGCTGGTAATTAGACAAATTAACGACGCTCTGGGGATCTAAGTGGCTACTTTCTCGCCTTAAAAATGTTTGAAATGTCAATAAAGTGATATATTTAAAGAATTTAGGGCTTTACCGGTGTCAGTGGAGCACCACAAATTGCTATCTGGTCTGTGGGAAACACTGTCTACTATAATACATCATATAGTTATATACTGGGTAGCAGGTGAGTCAGAGGGGTTTCATGTGGTGCTGACAGATTGAAGGCTACGTTACCAGTCTCCTTGGAAGAAGTAAGTGTAGCCGGATGGCTCCCACCAGATGGCTGTGTCTATTCTGTCGTAGGGAATATCTTGACCATAATCAACCAGCTCCAGTGGGTAGCCTTGTTCCAGGTTAGCCTCCCTGAAAAGCCAGAATCTGGTTCCTGAGGAGAGGAGAGGAGAGGAGAGGAGAGGAGAGGAGAGGAGAGGAGAGCTTAATGATCCTTTATGTGCATACATACATCGGTACATTCCCCATCCACCCCCACTCATAACCCTTATGCACCCTGGAAAATGTTAGCACACGCCATCATACAGTCCATGTCAAGTACACTTGGTAACACACACGTCCACATACAGGAACAGATGTACCCAAACACATTCTGCTGCTGCGCTCACATTTAATTTGCTGGCACAGAATATGTTGAATAATTGAAACTGAATGAGGAATAAAAAGAGAACAATAAGAACTATCAGAGAAACCAAACCAGCGTTTACACACTTGTAAATTATATGAACGCAATAATGATTTGTTGGCAAGCAATCAGAAAACACAGCAGAAATGAGTACATCATTGACTAAGGACTTTTGGTTTGGCTTGTAATTATCCATTAGGAGCGGCTTGTCTCATGTCAGGCTGAAGGGAGGGTTTTATTGTTTTTCTCTGTGTCAGACAGGGGGACTCCGTTCCTCCTGGCACCATTACATCTCTCCTCTTGGCTCCAATCCGCCTTTCCCTCCCTCCACCCAGCCATCCACCCATCCATCCACCCACCTCCGGCCCCTTGTTTAAAATGAAAGCTCTCCACTCAGCATCTGGAGAGAACAAGAGGTTGATGCAATGCTTCCCAGGGTTCCTGCGGTGCACAGCCCTGATGTAAAATCCCATGACTTATTCCATGACTTTCCATAACGACACCAAAACACTTCAGTGACCTAAAGAGTTGAGTCCTTCCTGCTGTGTAACTCTTGTTTTTTCTGAAGGGATAAACAGCTTGGTTTCAGCTGTGAAACCTCTGAGTAATCCTACAGCTGTTTAAGAGAAGTGAATGGATACTTTTTTTTGTCTGGATTGCACCTTTCAAAATAGATATTCCAGATATTTGACATCGAAGGCCCCGTTTACACGAGGAGAGGAGAGCTTAATGATCCTTTATGGCAGTAGTTCTCAACCTTTTTGAGTCGCGACCCCCAATTTAACATGCATGTTGTCCGCGACCCCCACTCACTTAACAGAATCTCACACGCACAGTTCAGATCACCCAAAAAAGAAACAAAATGACCAAAAAAGACACAAAATGACTAAAAAAAGACACAAAATGACCAAAAAAAAGACACAAATTGACCAAAATAGACACAAAATGACCTAAAAAAGACACAAATGACCAAAAAAAGAAATAAAATGACAAAAAAAAGAAACAAAATGACCAAAAAAGACACAAAATGACTAAAAAAAAGACACAAAATGACCAAAAAAAAGACACAAATTGACCAAAATAGACACAAAATGACCTAAAAAAGACACAAATGACCAAAAAAAGAAATAAAATGACAAAAAAAGAAATAAAATGACAAAAAAAAGACATAAAATGACCAAAAAAAGACACAAAATGACCAAAAAAAGATACAAAATTACAAAAAAAAAAGACACAATGTGATCAAAAAAGACACAAAATTACCAAAAAAAGACATCGAAGGCCCCGTTTACACGAGGACGCTTGCGGGTAAAAACGACAAAATATTTTATCGGAAGTGCCTTTCGTTTAGACGGTGATGGCATTTTGGGGCTTAAAAACGCAAAAATCTGAAACCACCCTCCAAAGTGGAAAAGTTGAATCCGCTCCTCCGTAGCGTGTCGTCTACACTGACAAGACACAAAACTCTGATCTGATCTGCTCACGTCACGTATGTGTTTACGTCACATACATGCTCCAGTACAGGAAAATAAACAAACGTGGGATTATTTCCATGCGTCGGACCTTCAAGCTGCTCTGGCAGCTCTAATAAACTTACAGGAGTCTTTCCACCAAATGTACAGGATATGTACAGATATATTCTCAGTATATAGACTTTTTTTTTTTTATCATTTTGACTTTTTTCTCTTGACTTTTTTCTCGTTATTTTGACTTTTTTTTCTTCCTTATTTTGACTTTTTTTCGTGATTTTGATTCTTTTTTTTTCGTGATTTCAACTTTTTTGTCATTTTGGCTTTTTTCTTGTGACTTCGACTTTTTCTCGTTATTTTGATTTTTTTTTTCTTCGTAATTTTGACTCTTTTTTGTGATTCCGTCTTCTTTTCTCATTCACAGTACTAGTGAACAGAGAAGGATCTGTAATTACCTCCATCACATTTTAGATGCACCGATTGGTCGGAGGCGAGCCAGACGGCTTTGGAGGAGACCTGGGAGATCTAGTGATGGTGGAGAACTTTGTGGAAGGAGTAGCTGATGAAAATACGTGGTGTGAAAACATCCACATGCCCAAAGATGCTCTTATCGCTTTAAGTGATGCCGCCTGGCTGCATACAATCCAATTCCACACACTTTAGCGTCACCGTATGCAGCAGATTTCCTCCCGAAAACGCTCGTCTAAACGAGGAATAAAAAGTGAAGACGTGACGCCACTTTTGCATCTTCTGTTCAGACCGTCATCATGTAAACGTAGCCCCAATATCTCCAAAAACCACCATCTACCCATCCGTCCATTCATCCTCACACAAGGCCACACGTCTACAAGAACAAGAACAAGAAGATCAATTGTTGCTTTCTGTCCCTTTATGCTCGTACGGAGTTGGGTAAAAGGGCATTTGTTTACTCTGCACCTTATGCTGGAATATGCGCCAGAAAGAATGGAAATTAACTGAATTTGTTACTTTGAGCACTTTTAAATCCAAACTAAGAGTTATTGAAGCCAATTCCATAACATGCACTTGTTTCTCATGACGTGTTTAAGGTCTGTATGTTATGTAAATATGTAACTGTATTCTGTGTTTGCTGCCTCTTGGCCAGGGCTCCCTTAAAGAAAAAGAGGTTCTTAATCTCAATGGGATATTCCCTGGTTAAATAAAGGTTAAATAAAAAAAAAAGAACAGAAAAAAAGCAGCTTGAAAAAGGCCTGCTGTCTTCCTCTGACAGAAAGTAAGGGTGTTGAGTGATCTGATTGGTCCATTTAAAGGTCCCCTTCTCAGGTCTGCCAGTCCTTCCTTCCTTTTTTCTTCCCTTCCTTTTCGTTTCTCTTGTTCTTTCTTTGCTAATGGCCTGCAGCCAAGTGTCACACTGAGAGGCTTGCCGATGACATCATCCTCCTCATCACCAACAGCTGCCCCAAAGCCTGTAGCTCCCAGAGTCAAGCCGCATTAAAGACTCACTTCTTTCTTTTTTCGTTCAGCAAACTTTATCCACAGTTGTAAAAGACAAGCTGGTCTCAGTGACTGGCAGTATAAATAATGAGCCGTGCTAAAATAGATTTATCCTCCGCATGTACAATACATTATGTACATCTTCAACATCATCTGAAGATGGATTCAGTTCCAGAATCTGTTTTACTGTTAAAATATGAAAGCATTAAAGCATGATGGAGTGAAATTACCATGGGGCATTACAAATGTATTCAGGTTGTAAAAAATAAACCAGATGGTGGATGGTTTTCTGTGCAGGAGAGTATGTCAAAATGTATACTCATGTTCCATATGTTCGTGATATGAACGCTGGACTTCAAGAACATTGCAATATCTTATCTATGAAAATGAGAAGAGAAGAAAAAAACCCCCACCTCTTTTCTCTTGCCTTCTATTAAAGTTTTGTTTTTTTCCTCCGGCAAGTGCTAGGGAATAGTATCCCTTAGTAATCCCACAGTGCTTTTAAATACACTACCGGTCAAAAGTTTTAGAACACCCCAATTTTTCCAGTTTTTTATTGAAAATCAAGCAGTTCAAGTCAAATCAACAGCTTGAAAGGGTACAAAGATAAGTGGTGAACTGCCAGAGGTAAATAAAAAAAGGTAAGGCTACATTTCAGAATTATGCAAGTAGGCCTTTTTTCAGGGAACAAGAAATGGGTTAACAACTTAACTCTATGGAGTCTTGGGCTATTTTGTCCATTTTTGAATTCTTTTCATGTCTTTGTAAGTCATTTTGTGTCTTTTTGTGTCTTTTTTTAGTCCTTTAGTTCAACATAAAATGTGATTTTGAATCTTTTTTTTACTTTCAAAACACTATCATGCTCAATAAAGAATTTTAAATGTTGCAAATGTGCATTAATTTCAGAGTACACTGAGACATTAAACTGCATCATTTTCAATTAAATTCTGGAAAAGTTGGTGTGTTCTAAAACTTTTGACCAGTAGTGTATATCCCATCTTCTTTTAATTTATTTTAAATTTAATTTTGCTTTGTTTTTGTTTTTTTTGTTACCTTTGTCAATTCTGTATTTTATTGCACTTTTTGCACTTTTATGTGAAGCACTCAGCCGTCTGTAAATGCTCTATATAAATAAATTTGACTTTGTCTTTGACTTTGAATAATATTTTTACATTTCTATGTAAGACTGACTGACCTATGATAAATTGTTCTTGTTGATCTTGTGTTCCAACACAGCATCCAGTAAATCCATTTAGTATTGTGTATTGGCATGACAGAGTAAACTGTGCTGCTTGACTGGAAAATGAATCCAAACACTGTTTGGATGTTGCTATTTAAGAATCGCAGTGCTGTGACACAAAGTTTATTTCCTGGGCGCTGTAAGGCAGCTGCTACCCTAATTTCAAAATTGGGAATATTCTCAAAGGCTGATGTTGCTTCTGGAAGTCTGTGTTGCTCTAAAAGTGACAGCTAATAAAACTAGAAGAAGATTATTTAGAACAGGCCAGGCCTGTTTTTAGAGCAACAAGAACCAGAATCATAGATGTTATGTTTATTCCCTGAGGGAGATCGGGTGGAGGAGGATAAGAGGAGTATGGATGAAGAGGTGAATCTGACTCAGTCGCTTTAATGATCTTCTAAAAAGAGTTGCCATTTTTATGAATAGAAATTTGGTTTGGATGCAAAACTGTGGTTCGATATTTGATTTATATCATACAAAAATATGATAATTACAGATTTCTTCTATATTAAACATGATCCAATAATCCTTCCCTGGCCAAAAGGATAAAAGGTAACAAGTAAAGGTACTGACTAGCTGTTCTCTGCTCTTGGTCTTTACAGATATTTGTGTTAAATTATATACATCAGCTATTGGATTTTTTTTTTTATCTCCATTGGGTTGCAAGGTAAAAGATAGCACATTCAGACAAGGGATTTTTTTTTTATCTGGATGTCAAAACTGCTCCATAGAGCTAATGTAAAGATTTAAACAACAAGATACCAGAAACACATGTTTTGGGTTACAAAACCAAACTTTTTAAGAATGTGCACACAGTTCGGTACAGACCAGTGTCAGTAAATCGGATCAAAACACACAACACAAACCGTACCTCTCTCCTAGTGACCTGGAGAAGGTTATTCATGCTTTCATTTCCACAAAACTGGATTTTTGCAACTCGCTGTATGTAGGTTTAGACCAGAACTCATTGCGACACCTACAACTTGTACAGAATGCTGCAGCGCATCTTTTAACAGGCACAAAGAAACGTGAACACATAACCCCAGTTCTGGCCTCTCTACACTGGCTTCCTGTCCATTTCAGAATAGATTTTAAGATCCTGATGTTTGTTTTTAAAATGAGCCCTACCTGGATGTGTCTAAATGCTAAAAACAAAAGGCGATCGCTCTTTTGCAGTGGCTGCCCCGAAGCTGTGGAACAGTTTATTGCTGCATATCCGGTCGTCAAAGACTTTGGACAATTTTAAATCTTCTCTTAAGACTCATTTTTTCTCCCAGGCTTTCGAACCTGCGTGAGAAGAAAGTTGTTTCTGTGTGCTGTATTGTACATCTCATCTCATATATTATTCGATTAAATTGTCTTTTATTTTTATTTGTGAGTTTATTGTTATTCAACTATGTATCTTGTATTGGATTGGATTTTTTGTTGTTATTCAATTATGTAAAGCACTTTGGTCAACCTTGGTTGTAGATAAGGTGCTCTAGAAATAAACGTGACCTTGACCTTGACCTAACTCTTATTCATTCATTAATGTGCTCGTGTCAGAGTGTTTGCTGCTTACCTTTAAAGAAGACGAACCTGCCGTCGTGTCTCTCGTAGGCAGCATCGATGTCTCCAGGCAGACCCCTCCAGAAGTGACTGATCGGCATGGGATAGTTATCCAGAACTCTGTTCCTACGCACTCGCCAGAACCAACGGCCCTAAGGGGACAAAAAATTGTGTGTTTAGGCGTTGATCATTTCTTATTGCTGCTTGAAACAACGACATCTATTGCACGTCTGTCCGTCCTGGGAGATGGATCCCTCCTCTGTCTCTCCCTGAGGTTTCTTCTTCTTTTTCCCCTGCTAAAAGGGTTTTTTTAAGGAGTTTTTCCCCGGCTGATGTGAGGGTCTAAGGACAGAGGATGTCGTATTGTGATGTGATTTTGGGCTATATAAATAAAACTGACTTGACTTGAAAATTGACTTTAAAAACACACACAGGTGAATTCACAACAAATAGACTGTGTCCACTGAAAGCACCATGAATTGCACATAACTTGAAACTACTATCAGCCCAATTGCAAAGTCCAATTCACAAAAGATATTGTGGTAATGATATTACAGTGGAAACCAATGAAGTTTTGTCGCTGAGTGCAATTTTAGCTTCTTTTTTTGGCATATGGCAATGTCTAAATGTTACACCAAGGACACTGTGGGCCTGATGGCAGAGAGAAAAAGAAAAATTGAATTTCCAACAGTGAGGTGCAGAGGCAAGTTTCTAATCCGCAATAACACACTTAAAATCACAAACGTATTTTAATGGAGAAAAAAAAAACGCAGTGTTGATAGTTTTCCTCTCAAATAAAATGTTTCTCTGCAGCGAGGAAAGTTTGCTCTCAAAACATATTCTGATTGATTGCATTATAAAAGCACCAAAGTAACCCTATATTCAGTAGTTTTTTCTTTGTCTTTCTTAACTCCTGAAACTCAGAGTCAAAGTAAACCAATGCCCAAATAAGTTCAAAACATATGGCTTCATCCCTCATCCTATCCCTCTGCCTTTTCAAAACATTCCTCTGCAGCGAAATATGCAGTGGATGCCCATAAAGCTGCTGTAGAAAGGTATTCTCTTCTCATTAGTCCACTGATTTTAACTATTTGACCCACTGAGGTCTGACAGCGCTGTAGTAATGCTTGGTGGTCATCATGCCAAGCAAGGATAACTAGACCAGAACGTACAATAAACTAACAATAGCGGAACACTGGCAGGCTAATAATAGTCGGTCTCTGCTCTGGTGGCTTTATCACGTCCCTTTATTGCACTCTCTCTGTTCAGCCTAATACAAGATAACTTTATACCAAACTGTGATCTCATTATCAAGTCAGCAATCACTAGTGGCACATTTTAACCCGAGCACAGAACATCCACATCTACTCTATATGCTGTGCACACACGCCAGCAGACAGATTTACACTAGAAGCCCTCAGACTCATTCATAAGTGGTGAGTCAGTAGCCCTGCTTGTCCTGGATAATGTAACGCTAAAATGCTCAGTGCTGCTTCCTTTTGGCAAGCACACCTAGTTTTGTCCTTCACGCAGGACACCCTGGCAGACGAGACGGCGCGGCACGGTATGGAATGGAACAGAACAGAACGGAGATGGGTCGGAGAGAGAAACAGATCAGGGCCGAACCGAACAGACTGCGTGCTTTTCAATTTGTGTGGGCTGACAGCTCCTTGCGTTGACCAGATTAAGACTGACTTGACCATATTAGTCCTCAGCAGAACAGACCAGATCTCAGTGTGGGAGTTTCAATATTGAAAGTAGCTCTGTGTGCTCTGCTGGTTGTCTTTATGGCCCAGCCCTCCGCTGGGAAGAAATACTAAAAAGAGAATAAAAAAAGTGACAGCCCCTTTCTTCTTTTAATGGACAGGACTCTGTGGAGAAGCGAGAGTGGGACTGATGTGCTTCAGATTACTCCCACTCTCTCAGTACATTAAGTAAGCTATTCTTCCTATGCAGAGTAACAGCAGAGAGGAACAATGTCTACTATTTATAAATACAATTTCTGAAAAGTGGAGGCATTTTTTCAGAATTTAAAATTCGAACATGAAAAGCACAGTGGGAAAAGAATCCCAAGTAAAGCACTAAATGCCATTAAAGCATCTAACTGGATAACAGTTACAGGTCTCCAGCCACTCTGAACACTGTATGAAGTCTAACATCAGCATCATTACATGTTAGGATGAATAACATCATGTTATTATCTGTGTAAACGCTGTAATTGTGTAATAATTGTTTGATTTAATGTGGACCCCAGGAAGAATAGTCTTCATCTCTATGAAGACTAATGGGGATCCAAAGGATACAATAAACAATAAACAATAAACATGGCCATGATATATACTGTATATAGAATGGACGACAACTCTTCACTTCACTTTCCCCTCTTTCTTTTATTATTATTTATGTATTTTATCTGTTATGTTTATGTGGTCAGTTTATTCATTTTATACAGACTATGTCTAAATATCTAAATATTGTATAGACTATTTGGTTTCGTTTTATGTGACCGTTGTTTGTTCTTAAAATCATACAATTTAAATCTAATAAATAATTTAAATCTCTTAAGACTAATGGGGATCCAAAGGATACAATAAACAATAAACAATAAACATGGCCATGATATATACTGTATATAGAATGGACGACAACTCTTCACTTCCTCCCACTGTACAAAATGAAGCCGAAATATCCCGGTTACGGACGCAGCCATCTTGTGCCGGTGATGTCATTTGGAGCCAGAGTTGGAGCCATGATATCAAGGTGCCACCCATACACCTGACTGAACTACAAGTCAATCACACTCTCTTGTTAAAGCTTAAAATAGCTAATGAAAACTAGACTTGTCCGAAAATTGAACAAATGCACATGCATATATTCATAGCAATCCATCCAATTAACATTCAATTTAACTCTGAAGAAAAAGAATGCTTCAGTACCAAAGTCTTGTCCAGTTCATATGCAGATATCTGCTTGTATAGATTATTTTTGGTCTGCGTCCACTCTGATTAGATCATAGTTTAAGAACCACTTGCAGCAAGGAAAAAGTTAATTTTGGTAACTGATTAATGCTATCCAGACTAGCTTCATTACTGTGAATGAAACCCAAGAACACAGACATTACTGACTGAAATGAAATCCAAGAGCACAGATATAACCGTCTGACCATGTGCAGCACTTGTCCAGGCAGCTGTACGCCAAGTCTTATAAGTCCTGGCCAGTGTCAGAAACACTTACAGTCCAAGATAGGAGATATTCATAGAGTGTTCTCTGTGTTTGGAGGGACAGGGCTCTTTAAGATTACACTGTTTTCCAGGATTAATGCAAACGGAAACACCTTCATCAGTTGTTTTTCACTTCAATGTACTATATACTCTACCGGTCAAAAGTTTTAGAAAACCCCAATTTTTCCATTTTTTTATTGAAATTCAAGCAGTTCAAGTCAAATGAACAGCTTGAAAGGGTACAAAGGTAAGTGGTGAACTGCCAGAGGAAAATAAAAAAAGGTAAGCTTAACCAAAACTGAAAAATAATGTACATTTCAGAATTATACAAGAAGGCCTTTTTCAGGGAACATGAAATGGGTTAACAACTTAACTCTATGGAGTCTTGGGCTATTTTGTCCATTTTTGAATTCTTTTCATGTCTTTGTAAGTCATTTTGTGTTTTTTTTGTGTCTTTTTTGGTCATTTTGTGTCTTTTTAAGTCATTCTGTGTCTTTTGGTGTCTTTTTTTGTAATTTTGTCTTTTTTGGTCATTTTGTCTTTTTTTAGTCCTTTAGTCCAACATAAAATGTGATTTTGAATCTTTTTTTTACTTTCAAAACACTATCATGCTCAATAAAGAATTTTAAATGTTGCAAATGTGCATTCATTTCAGAGTACACTGAGACATTAAACTGCATCATTTTCAATTAAATTCTGGAAAAGTTGGTGTGTTCTAAAACTTTTGACCAGTAGTGTAAGTATAGATAATATATTTTACATTTGACGTAGACATGTCAAACTATTTACTGGCATCCAGTTCAAGTTGATAGTTTGATACTGTTGGATATCTTCAGCTGTTGGAATCCCTGCTGCTGCGGTTCCCTGTGAAATGTCAACATTTCAGAAATCATGACAACTGTTTTGGGAGTGAAGCTGACGTTCTTTTACAGTAAAGCCTGGGTGTTCTCTGTGCAGCTCGATCTAATATCTGCAAACCTTTTCAGTGTTTAACGCTGCCAAAACTGGACACATCCTCCGACCTCTCCCACCGACACACATCATTACTTATCTTTGTAGAGCTGCTCTATGTATAAAGCATCACTGAACCAACCCTGGAGAGGAGAAAACACACAGGAAGAAATGTCCAATTTGCTGCTGAAAGTTACTTTAACTTTAACCCTATAAAGCCAAGTGTATCATATTTGATACATACGTTTTTGGGACCTCTACATCATCAGTGTGATATTTTCTTTTCCTGAAAAACCTGATGAATACATGAATTGATGATTAAAAAAACTGAGCGACAAATTTCACAAAAATACCAGATGTAACAAAAATGATTTGCTGGTTCCACTGGTGGATCTGTGATTGCTGCGTGAAAACTTCATATCAGCAGATGTATGATGTTGTTTTATATGGAAAAAAATATTTTGTTTGTTTGAGGAAAATGTTAAAAGGAAAGTCAAAGTTTTATTTGGTTAAAAATATTAGGTTTTATGTGATTATGTTAGTTCAAGAAAAGCAAATTGTGAGCAACAAATTGCACAAAAAGACCTGATGTATCAAATATGATCCAAATTAAATTCATATATGAAAATTGATATTGAATTGAAAAAAATGTTAGCCGGTTCAACAACCACTCCAGTTTAAAAAAATTTAGAATTTTCTGGCAATTATTTCACGGTTCAGGCTTTATAGGGTTAAAAGTGAAACCACAAAAATGCCTTAGATCATCGGCACTGACTGAACCATTACCTCCATGATAGGTGAAAACACTTTGCAGATGTATAATGATACATACAAAAAAAAAACCTTGAATATTAAATATATAATACAACCCAGCTGACAGTAACTGCAGCCAACAGCCAAATGACCAGCGCTGGCAAACCATTTTCTAAAACATAACCCAGCTAATAGCTCACTGCTGCTTCAGCCCTTATGAATGTTTTGTGTGGGTCCAGAGGCTCTTTAAGGCAAACACCTGACCACACCCCGTCCTTTTAACAGTGTTCCGGCTCATAAAAAACACTGGCCCAGTTGGTTTACAATCCACAAGGACCTGATTGAAAACAGACCCCTTGTTGGCAGCGCACACGCCATTTGTTTTAAACTGATTCGAGGGAAAAGGATAACTAATTTATTGACACAGTTAACTTGTCAGGACAGCTCCTCTGCTGGAAGCCGACTGCATTTCCAAGCAAGGACATGTAATAAACCACCGTGAAGGTAAACATATCTCTTCTTAAGTTTTATGCTCATAATGTAACTTCGATCAAGCTAACAGGCTTTGATACAAAAAATCTTTCCTGCCACATGCCATCACACTGTACAATAACAAATAATAGTCTGGTTCATTACATACTGTCTATGCACTTTATGTGTTGTTTATGCACACTGTTCATTGCACCTTATTTGTTTCATAGCACCAACATTTTTATACTGTATATTCATATTTATTCTGCACTGGAATTCTATTCTACTCCTTAATACATACTCCTTCTTTAGACACTTTATTTTTTATTGTATTTTATTGTATTTTTATATTTTATTGCTTGAAGTATGCCTAGGTTGTTCTTTTTATTTAATTGTGTTGTCATTGTCTCTGTGTGTAATGCTGCTGTTACACTGTAATTTCCCAGCTTGGGATAAATTAAGTATATCTATCTATCTATCTATCTATCTATCTATCTCTCTCTCTCTCTCTCTCTCTCTCTCTCTCTCTATCTATCTATCTATCTATCTATCTATCTATCTATCTATCTATCTATCTATCTATCTATCTATCTATCTATCTATCTATCTATCTATCTATCTAGGCTTTGGCTGAAGTTAAAAACCTTCCTTTTCCCTCAAAACTCAATCCATTTACCTTGAAAACAAACATCTCTCCTCGGAGCATAGCAACTGTGTCAAAGTTCCCTTCACAGATATTGGGTCCGTAGTGGTCTGGTCTTTCCGTGGTCCTGGGCCGGTCAGGATGCCGAGGAGGTGTTTGAGGTGGTCTTGCATCTGGGCGACGGGGAGTCACGGTGGGCAGCGCCTGGGTGGGGCCGCTGTCTGGTTGTCCTGCAGAGACAAACAATCAGGATGGGTTAAATATTTTATCACATTATGCATAAAGACAAGATAAAGGACTGTCTGATGAAGAAAGAGAGACAACCACACTAATGCATCAAGCTCAGAAGTGTTGAATTCAAATAAAATGCTATAAAACATAAAGCTGGGGTAGGCTGCTTTTTCCCTCTCGTTTCCTGTATTATTAAAAATGTGTTGTTTGTAAAATTTAAGTTTGTACGGATTAAACAAATGACAAAAAAAACATGTTAGTGAGCAGGCTTCAGTGGAGCTGGTTGGTGGATATTGTTACCTTAAGACCAGACCTGGGCATTGGCCGGCCCGCGGGCCACATGAGGTTACCCAGAAATTAGTTCAATACAACCGCAGTGCTTTTATTTTGAAGGTGGTTTACGTACCCACCTGCAAAGACTTGACTCTTTACTGATAGTTCACAAGATTTATTTAAAATCGTAGCTCCATGAACATAAAAATAAGACATTCCTTGGTCACCTTGTGAATCCACTGTAAGAGCTAACAAACATTAGCATTAGCACTTGACCAAACAAGCACTTTTACTATAGTTAAGACAACAAATATAGCCACTAATATATATGACAGAATAAATAAACTTTAACAAACCTTGTGTCCTGTCAGCCACTATAGAAGCCTTTTTGATACTTTATATCAACTTTATATGAATTACGATGCACTCGTACCGCTCTACCTGTTATATCCTGTCACTATCTTTCAAAATAAAAGCACCCGTTTCACACTAGACGGCACCTTTTCAAAATAAAAGCATCACAACATTGTATTCTTATCAGTAGCAGCTCAAAACCAGATAATTGACTGTATTTTATAAAGCGATTAAATTAATATTAAGCAGAATTTAGTTCAGAGCTTTGGTCCGGCCCCCACAACCTTCGTGGTGTTGGTCATGTGGCCCCTTAGGAAAATGAATTGCCCACCCCTGCTTTAGACAGAGCCAGTCTAGCTGTTTCCCCCTGCTTCCAGTCTTCATGCTAAGCTAAGCTAACTGTCTCCAAACGCAAATGTCATCCTGGATTCAGCATTCTGTACAGGTTATAAACAACACCCTACCGTAGATCTGCTGGATGCCTCGCCGGTCGTCCTCAGGCAGCTGGAAATCGTCCGTCTCCATCCATTGGTAGAAGGGCGCCATGATGGCCAGTGGGTTGTTAGAGTGCTCTAAACCCAGAGCATGGCCCAGCTCATGGACCGCCACCAGGAAGAGGTCATTACCTGTATGGATATAATGAAATACACAAGTTAAGAAAGGAAAATTAGAAGATATGCACTGAATTTTTCACACTTTATCTCTAGAAAAGGGATTGTTTGAGCTTGTTCAGTGGAGAGAAATAGAAACAAAACATGTCTCCCTCTCCAGTCATACATGTATTTTATGAAAAAAACATGACTGCATAAGCTTCAGGCCACAGCAGAAAGCAGAAAGTCCCAATAAATACACGCCTTCAGTGTATAAGAATGGCGTTCATTGTTCTCTCACAGTTACGATGTCAATAAACATCTCCGTAGATATGGCAGATGAATCACACACAGGCATGCTAATGATTGCTGATATGAATCAACATACATTTGTAACATTTCTAACCAATGAAGGGAGGTCGTTGTCCAATGCCACCGCAACAATTACACACTGCCCGCCACACAGCTGACACACTGACCACTGCATCAACTTCCTCTCTACACAAAAGACTTCATACAGACTGTTTTTAGAAAAGTAAAGCCATTGACTGGATAAAAGAAGTGGACGTAGCCATTTTGACATCACCCACGGTTTGTGGACATTGTTTTTTGAAGCCTCTATAGGCATTTTGGCCTGTTTTTATGGAGCCAGAAGGGAACATATTTGGGTCTTTGAACCTTCGAAAACTATGCACTTCCATCTATATAGGCAACCTGACTGATTCTGGCTCATAGCTACCCTGTGCAAAGTTGCTGCTAACAATGTTAGCTCCATAATATGATAAAAACCAAAGACAAGTTCACAGCTATTTAAAACACACTGCCATGGATGCTCATTGCAGCACCTCTTTTTGTTTGAAAAAGTGCCATGGTAACTTTAATAATGAGGTAGCCACGCCCCAAAGCATTTTACTCTAAATGGAACCATAAGAAGAAGTCTGGAAACTAGCAACTGGGACTATTAACTTGTTAGTAAAATGTTTACTTAGGTAATAAATCAAATGAGAAGGCTCATTTCCTCATACACTTACACTTACATACGCGAGTGGAGTCGCCCCCTAGTGGCCATTAGAAAGAATGCAGGTTTAAAGCACAATTGCACATTCCACTTTTCAGACCCCGAAGGCAACTTCCACTTCTTTCACACAGTCTGAGAGTAAAACCAAAGGAAACCTGGTTCACATTTGACCAACATATTCCTATGATTTCATCTGTGAATTACGGGCTCTTCCCCTCAGTCAATACCTCTTTGTTGCCAGGCCCTGCTCTCTGTGAACTTTAAACTTGCTAGCCATTTCGTCTGGTGAAATGGCACATACTCATTGGTCAGATTTGTGCCAGTGACATCATGCTGTTGGGGGATTGGGACTAGGTGATGTCACTGCTGTGCATGCAAGTGAAGAGGAGCTGCTCTGGATGCTTGTCCTTGTGTATCTCCTCATTTCCTCTTTGCAAAACACACACACACACACACACACGCAGTTACACAGGATACACACAGTTCATCTCCCCCACCATCTATAATTTCAGAGTCACATGAATGTCCTCATGGTGTACTAAGCTGCAGCTAACACTCAAGGAGAGAAAACAGCAGAGGGCAAGACAGAGTGCCAGAGATAGCTGAGAACCAAAAGAGAGAGAAAGAGAGAGCACTGAGAGCAGATAAAGAAGCCTTTGTGAGGTAACTGTGACAACCATTCAGTTGGACAGAGAAAAGCAAGGGTAAACTTCAAAAGTCTTGGCGAAGTTAGAAGTTCAGCCAGTGCAACTATTTCTGACTACCCTGTACACACGCATATTTTATCATTCAAGCCCTATTTCAGCTCTCTGAAGCATTGTTCACTTGTTTACCTCGTCTCACACCTCATTCATCAGTAGCTGAGGGGATTCCCTATGAAGGATATGCACACTAAAGCAGCATCCTGACAACCAAAGCACACTCTCCAAGTTTATCCTGCCAATAGCCAGCGACTTACTCACATTAGTGTCATCTGACCACAAAGAACCACAAAAGCTTCTGACCTACAGCGTTTCATCTGAGTAAGGTGAGTTTGAGTGTGCATGTCAGCAAGTTATTTGGATAAAGTGTGAAAGCTTTTTTAGTTCATCTGTGCTGGAAAAAGGCTGATTAATCACATTGTGCATCACAAGGTTCGAGCCAAAAACGCACAATAGAATTGTTTTTCTCAATGGACAAATGAGGCCAGGGTCAGGAAAAGGTAAAGAACACAGCAAGACAGCAAAGAATGGATGAAATAGATTTGTGCTTTTACTTTCCAATGAATTTTTTATGCATAACTATTGATCCCTATGTCTTTCCTTAAGTCTTTTTTGTTTGAACCACCGTTCCAAAGGAGGTCAAAGGTCAGAGCTGCTGTTCCTACTCAAGGACACTTCTGCAGGTTGGATGTTAACTGAGGCTTGAGCACAGCTCTTAAAGTCTCACTTCTTATTTTATACAATTCTACTGTTTGATGTGAGGTTAGGTACAATTCATTTTACTTTTGTTTGCACCAGCATATGAACATACCCCCTAAAATATCCCTGTTCTGCATCAGTAGCTGTAAAGCAACTGTAAAGATGATTTTTTGTGTCATATTTGCAGTAGGCAAATGATGAAACTACTACCAACAATTGCTTTTTTTTCCTAAATCAATAATTGGTAATCTGTTGTATTGATTAATCAGAAAATCAATAAATGTCAGAGCAAATGCTTGTTACAATTTTCTAGGTATTTTCTATTGATATTTTTTCACATAGTTTTTGTTTAACTAAGAGTGCAAAACCTGAACATATTTAAAAGCAGCAAATATTCATTTGATCAGCTAGAGCCATAGAAAGTTGAGCCACTTTTATTACGAACTGCCTTAAACAATGAACTCAATTAAGTTTCATGACTATTGTGTTTTTGTTGTTATTGTTTTCAGCTCGAAATGCTGTGTAACAGAAAAGATACACTTAATTGGATCAATCTGAGTGTGTTTTGCCAGCTGAAAAAAAAAAACAAGCAAAATTCTAATTTCCCAAAGAGTATGGGATATATTTCTTTACCAGTGTGATTGGAGGGCAGTAAAATGCTGGAGTAAAATGAAGACTACATCTGTGAGTCCCACTAATTAGATGTGTCTAACTAAAGTCAGACAGGATTGTAATTTGGATCTACTTTGCTTCTGAGCTGTGTAAGTAGTGTGGTGCAACAAAGGGACCGGTCTAAAGAATCCCCAAGTGGAACACACTCCCACTTACTGTGGCATTCCACGGTCCCTGTGATCTGTCCTGCTGCACATCCCACACACAGCTGATCACACACACACACACACACAGTCAAACATGCACACACACAAAGTTTAGCTGTCTGTATGTAGATAACAGGGCAAGAAAGCCCATTGTGAAAAAGATTCCTCTTTAGTCAGCAGGGTTAATGGGTGCACAGCAAGAAGAGGAACTCTGTAGACTTCTTAAAGCTTTAAAAAGAAATGAAGACCTTTTTTTTTTTAATCTTCACTCCTGGATTAGTTTAGTGCTAGACATTGGCGTTGAGAGTTGTAATTGGGTTTAGGGTTCATCTGAAGGAAAGTGTAAAGGTTAAGCATGAAGCATCGATAAGTTTAAGCAATTATTTCAGTGAACTGAAGTCCTTGCATGTGTCTGTGTGTGTGTGTTTGGTGCAGCTTGTTCAGATAAGTCAAAGAGTTCAAGGATTAGTATCTATCACTCTGTACACAAACTGAGCAACATTTGAGGAATATAAGGAGAGTTATTTGGCTGTGATGTCACCAAGTGCCGACTTTGAACCTCTACAGAGGTAAATGGAGTGGCTGTGCCTGACAAATGAGAGATGATGTAGCTAACTGAGCCATGCCAACTCTAGTTAGGTATTGAGAAAAGCGACAGGGACAGCTGTTAGCAATCTATTATACGGATCCATTACAAACTATACAACATGACATGACTGTTGTTCTGCAAACTGCATTTCAGCTGAGCACCCAGAGAAATAATTATGGACCTTATAAAGATTACGTAGCTTCTGAGCCTCAAATGTGAAGCCAACATGGATGTAATAATACTTGCAAATTCCAAATTTCAACCCTAGAGAATATTGGAGGATATTACATACAGCCAGAATGTGTAAAAAAAAAACATGAAAAAAGTTTACAAGATTAAAGTGGCAAATCTATGAGAAAAAAATAAGTAGATTTAGGCGATTTAAAGTGGTGAATCTGCAAGAAAAATGTAGCTTTTTTCCCACTTTTTTCTTGTAAAATCTGAGAGTTTTTTGGCACAGATTAACCACTTTAATCTAATAAATTTGCAACTTTTTTTCTTGTAGATTTGCCACTTTAATCTAATAAATTTGCAACTTTTTTCTCAAAATATTACCTGAAGTTACCAAATATAGTTATTTGCCTGATAAAGGGATAAACCTGAATTCTTTATCATCGCCACCAACGATCGACCTCACTGGTTGCAAATTGCATTGAAGTCTATGAGAAAATGTCCCTACTTCTGATTTGACTAATTATATCAGTAAATATTTTGTAGGCTACCATAGTCAGGGATCGAACCACCGGCCTTCCGATCAGTGGGCGCCCACTCTGCCAACTGAGCCACAGCCGCTATGCTTTTAGGTCTACCTGTCTACCATTCACCCACTTGAAACCATTTATGACATTATTGTTGTTGTTGTTGTTGTTTTTTAGTCCCTAGAGTCTCCTTGAGAGGTTTTTGTTGCATATTAGTATGTGTGGAACATCATTATCTTTCCCATTGTTATTTATGTTTTCTATTATTTTCCTTTTCCCCAATACAGACAATATAATTCTGCATTACACTGACAGTAACTGTTTACCTTGTACGTTCTGGTTTCCTATGGTCCATGGTTCATCTGAGTCAAAGTGTGTGTCCCCTCCCATTCCAGGTCCAGGGAAGTAGGCGTGAGCTAGGAAGCCACCCTCCCCATCAAAAGGAGAGCTGTCTCCATGGAAACCCGAAGCGAAGAAGATCATGATGTCAGGCTCCTTGCGGCGTCCATATTTGATCTCTTGGTAGGGAATTTCGTCAAAGGTCAGCGGGGTCACCTTCTCCCAGATTTTAAACGCCCGACGGATGGCTTCGTATGAGTTATACTCTCCAATCTTTGGAGTGTAGTTCTGGATACTATGAGAACAAAGAGGGGAAGATAATCTTACAAAGGCCAGTTCCATGTTTCCCATGTGAGTTTTCAAGTAAAAAAAATCCCTTTGTGGCTTCATAAGCAGCAAAAGAACCCTATCCCAACTTACATTATGTCTAACTTTGTGTGTGTGCTTGGCAGGGTAGATATTTCTCTACAAACAGTCTTTTTGATACCTGTAGGTGAGGTGGCTCTTGTTCCATTTATGTCCGGTGAGGGCATATCGTTTCCGCCGCACGTTGGTTTTGATCTGGCCTCCAAACTTGTCAGGCACACCGCATCGAGGTCTCTTCATCGCACTGAAGGAGTTGAAAGAAGTCAGAAGCAGGCAAGAAATGTGTGTGTGGGTGTGTGTTTGTGTGTTGACAGGAAAGATCAACTAAAAGAGCATGATGTAAACTCTGACTTCCTCCCCTTGAAGTGTGTGTACTTCTTTTGTTGTTTAATTTAGAGTTTACCTGTGAGCTGCCTGACTACTGATCCTGCTCCTCTAGAGCAACTGGGGAGAACTCGCACTTTGCTCAAAAGCAGTTACTGGGGATTCGACAGGAAAACCCTATCCTGGTTATGAGTCTATTTTTTCTAATTCTAGGCTAAATCATCCTATTAAAAAAAACATTTCAAGGGCTTTGATTTGGCCAGTCATTGCCAAACTTTGAAAGCTCCTAGCCAACAAACTGATTCTGAGGTGGCCAACGTTCGAGGGCATCCCACACCAATGTACTAAAGAAAGATTCAGGGGTGGAAAATACTGGCAAGCTAGCAAGATGCATGAAGTATTGAGATGACTGACGGTCATACAATGGCAGAGTAGTTGTAAAGCATCAATTTACCTAAAGCTTGGGGCCCAAAATGGGTTTCAGGACAGTGTTTTAGGGTTTCCAGCAATTTCATTTTGTCTACTTCTGAATATTATTTCTTAGTTTCTTTTGTTCAGACAAGGGTAAGTAGGAGATGTTTTTACCTGACATGTTTCGACTGACAACTTCAGTCTTCTTCAGAGGACCTCTGAAGAAGACTGAAGTTGTCAGTCGAAACATGTCAGGTAAAAACATCTCCTACTTACCCTTGTCTGAACAAAAGAAACTAAGAAATAAGTGTTTTAGGGGCTTGTCCGTATTTTTTTTAGGAGTGTGTGAGCCTAAATGTACAAAAACATCACAGTGAAGCCCTGCTAACCTGATGGTTTGAGGGTCCATCTGTCCAGTGACCTCCAGGCCGTAGAACCGCTGCATGTCTCCGATTGCATTGGACAGAATCTGAGCTGATCGCATGGTCGACATCTGTCTGCTGGCCTGGGGCAGGTAGCCGTACATCCTCAGCCAGGCCTGGAGACACAAGGAACAGGAAACATCTATTTGTATAATGTGATGCTGACTCACTTGAATCGAAGCTCATTAAATGTATATTACTGAAGCTGACAACATCAAAAAATTTAAATTTAAACTAAGACAGAATGTGTCCACAATAAGCCTTTAAGCCCAGCGGCTTACTCTAGACAGACATGATAGGATCTCAGAAACAAGACTCTTTCTATATAATCAAGAAGTGAAATATGACAAAAGAAAATAACTTTTTGGGCTGGTTTATGAGCATATGGGCAATTTGTAGTTTTTTGGAGGAGCTTTTGCAGCTGAGAGCATTGTTGCCACAAGCAGTAGATACTAGGGGTGTGCCATATCGTATCGTTCACGATAATATCGGTATATTTTTTTTAGGGTTAAAAAAGATGCATATCATGATATTGGCAACATTCCTACTTCTTGATGTAGTGGCGCAAGGCTAACAATTAAAGTTGTTTTAATCACAAAAAGCTACTTACTCCCTGTCGCTAAACACATGCAGGTTTCAAAATAAGAGCATGGTGTGTTAACATAATCCACCACAGAACTTACAAGAAGACCGTCAAAATAAGATGCCTTAAATAAAACATACAAGAACCTTTATTCTCCTTTACAAAATGTCATTAAAATATGCCCCCGGAACCCCTAAATGGTTATTTTTTATTATTTGCTCATACTCAAGAGTCAGCGTTTTTGTATTTGGCAACTGTTGAGATTTGTACTTCACACTACATTTTAGATTTTTATTTATTTATACAGACTAAAAAAAAACATTTGCTATATCTTTTTAAGTATTTCGTAATATCGTGAAAAATAATCGTTATCGCAAAAATAGCCTGAAATATCGTGATATTTTTAGGGTTAAAAAAGATGCATATCATGATATTGGCAACATTCCTACTTCTTGATGTAGTGGCGTAAGGCTAATATTAACTAACAATTAAAGTTGTTTTAATCACAAAAAGCTACTTACTCTCTGTTGCTAAACACATGCAGGTTTCAAAATAAGAGCATGGTGTGTTAACATAATCCACCACAGAACTTACAAGAAGACTGTGAAAATAAGATGCCTTAAATAAAACATACAAGAACTTTTATTCTCCTTTACAAAATGTCATTAAAATATGCCCCCGGAACCCCTAAATGGTTATTTTTATTATTTGCTCATACTCAAGAGTCAAGAGTAAATTTTTTGTATTTGGCAACTGTTGAGATTTGCATTTCACACTACATTTGAGATTTTTATTTATTTATACAGACTAAAAAAAAACATTTTCTATATCTTTTTAAGTATTTCGTAATATCGTGAAGAATACTCGTTATCGCAAAAATAGCCTGAAACATTGTGATATTCTTTTAGGGCCATATCGCCCAGCCCTAGTAGAAACCACAAAGTGTGTCTCCTTCTCAGCTTCAGCTTCTGTAACATGATGACATGACAGAGATTTGGTACTCAGCAGGGAGGGAGGACTTTGGTTTAAGACCTGGGTGTCTGGGGTCTGTGGAGCAGACTTTATCTGGGAGCAAACTGGGAGGGCTGGGGTGGAGGTGGGGGTTAATGACAGACTGGAGGGAGGAAATGGATATTTGACCCAATCACAGATGACGCAAAGTCTATCCCACCTGTTATGTAGAAACCTGATATCACACGCAAGCACACACAGGCAAGCACAGATACTAGATACGCCTGCACAGGGACACACTCCCCACGGTGGTGCAGGGAATGTAAAAGGGTGTGTGTCTGAATGTGTGTGTGTGCTCATGCATGTAGCTGTGTGAGTGTCTCAGGTTTACACCCATCTTTCACAACGCCAACTTGATAATCTATATTTACTTATCCACTCCTTAAAAGCCATAAAAACAATCTCTTTCTCTTTCTCACACGCGCACATACAAAACACACATATTTTGAATCTTCGGCCCCGTTTACACGAGGACGCTTGCGGGTAAAAACGACAAAATATTTTATCGGAAGTGCCTTTCGTTTAGACTGTGACGGCGTTTTGGGGGCTTAAAAACGCAAAAATCTGAAACCACCCTCCAAAGTGGAAAAGTGTAATCCTCTCCTCCGTAGCGTGTCGTCTACACTGACAAGACACAAAACTCTGATCTGATCTGCTCACGTCACGTATGTGTTTACGTCACATACATGCTCCAGTACAGGAAAATAAACAAACATGTGGATTATTTCCATGCGTGGGACCTTCAAGCTGCTCTGGCAGCTCTAATAAACTCACAGGAGTCTTTCCACCAAATGTACAGGATATGTACAGATAGTATTAGTGAACAGAGAAGGATCTGGACTACCTGGGAGATCTAGTGATGGTGGAGAACTTTGTGGAAGGAGTAGCTGATGAAAATGTGTCGCGTGAAAACTTCCACATGCCCAAAGATGCTCTTATCTCTTTAAGTGATGCCGCCTGGCTGCATACAATCGAATTTCACACACTTTTGCGTCACCGTATGCAGCAGATTTCCTCCCGAAAACGCTCGTCTAAACGCGGAATAAAAAGTGAAGACGAGACGCCACTTTTGCGTCTTCTGTTCAGACTGTCATCATGTAAACGTAGCCTTAAATACTGTATATAACAAGTGCTCTGGTCACATATATGTACTACCTTCCAAACTGGATAGAGGAGGTGGTAACCCCACACAGACACAAAAGTTTATGTGCTCTGTGTGTCTTACACAAACAAAATGTCCCCACAGTCCAATGAAAACAAATTACAAAGGGTCTCCCAGACCTTTGATTTACTCTGTTTTCTCTCTGCTTGAATATCCTGCTCTGTCCACACAGCTACAATATGACTGTGTGTAATAAAAGGCAAAGGTGTGGACCGGTGCTCCTCTTTGAAATCACCCACTGATGAGAGGCAGGGACATGATCAACACAGAGCCACTGACATTAAAACACCAGCCCAGCTGGTAACCTCAATATGACTTCAATCTGAATATTTTATTTTGCCCGCATGTTTCTTTCCGTTACATTTAGACCTGATTTATGTTTATGGAGTGAACGCATAATGCCTCCACCGATCAATCACTGTCAGTTGCTGAGCTGAGGCTGTTGCATCCTGATGGCTTCTCATCCTTTGTGATCAATAAAAGTAGTAGATGACTGCTGTCACCCTTTAAAAACATGGCCTTTTGATTTTTCATTCATTTAAGTTTTAATTTCGTTGTCAATTTTTGTTTTCAAATTCAGTTAGTTTTAGTTCGTTTTTAGAGTGAGTTTGCTAGTTTTGATTAGTTTTATTTTTTGGAAAATTCTTAGTTTTAGTTTAGTTTTTTTCATTTTTTTTTTTAGTTTTAGTTTTTTGTAATGGGGTATTTGTTGGGTGCCAGATTCAATAAGGTCACAATAAATGTTTCCTTTATTTTCTTTGTCTTATCCATCTCGGCCCCAATAAGTTTATTAAGTCATAAAACCAGATAGATGAAATAGATTTCATATCAACCAAAAAGGTTTACGTATGAAAAAAATTGACAAAGACGAAAACTAAGGACATTTTCACTATAATTTTAGTTAGTTTTAGTTAGTTTTGTAACCACAAAATACAGTTTCAGTTAGTTATTGTTTTTTAAAAACTTTCGTTTTTATTTTTATTTCAGTTAAAATGTTTTTTCAATTCTAGTTTTCGTTATTTCGTTAGTTTTCGTTAACTATAATAACCTTGCTTTGTTCAAGTAGCACCAAAGTTTTATATCAGACGTGTAAAGTTCTTCTGATAGCAGCAAAAAAAACGTGTAATTAAGTTGTATAGTGAGCTGATTTGCCATCAAAATGCAATGAAACAACATAAAATGTTAATAATAAAAGCAGCTGATGTGTTTAACTGAGCTGGTTGTGTCCGTGAAAGATGTTTGTTCTTTAGCTTTACTACTCTCTGGTCGTGTTATTTTCACCTAAGGCAAGGAAACATTCATAAGAAAAATATTTTTTAAATTTGAATGAACTCCATTCCAAACATTTCTTCAAATTCAATCTGTAATGAATTCAACTGACTCGAAGGTGCAGTGCAGTGAGGAAAAAATCCTCTACCTGAGCCTTCGTGTCTCTATCGTGCATCCACTGGCCACTGGGAGGTCAAAGGTGGAAACTGAAAGTGTTTGAGCCCTCAGGCTGTGGAGCACCTGCCCCGAGGAGCTCAACCTTTAAAACCTGTTTCATCTTTATTTCACCAAACACATTTATAAAGGCGGGCTGCTGTGTGCTGAACTTTTTACATCCATTGCTTTAGCATTGCTCTATCATTATTCTTGTTATTAACATTCCTTTATGTTTAGGGAAAGTAGCTGCTTTTGAAAGGATATCCTATAGCAGGGGTGTCAAACTCAAATACACAATGGGCCAAAATTTAAAACTTGAATAAAATCGCGGGCCAACATTGAACAAATAAACCTTTTAATACATACCAAACATGTTTTGCTTTAACATTAAATATGGAACCAGCAACGCTTATAAACATACAATATATAACTAAATAGTGCAGACATGCAAAATCAAATTTCAAATAAAAAACACATCAATGTCATTAATTTATTAAATAAAAATTAAATAAAAATCGTATGCCTCTTTTCTATTTGCATCCTTTTGATTTAAATATCCCCAATTGGGGTCGCGAGATGATTTCTGGGGGTCGCAAAATCATTTCGGAAGTCAGCTCTGTCTCCACTGTGTTAAAGTGTTCATGTGTTAATGTGTTTTAGTCTTTTTGGTCACTTAATGTCTTTTTTTGGTCATTTTGTGTCTTTTTTTGTGTCTTTTTTTGATCATTTTGTGGTCAATTTGTGTCTTTTTTGGTAATTTTGTGTCTTTTTGGTCATTTTGTTTCCTTTTTTTGGTCATTTTGTTTCTTTTTTGGGTGATCTGAACTGTGCATGTGAGATTCTGTTCAGTGAGCGAGGGTCGCGGACAACATGCATGTTAAATTAGGGGTCGCGACTCAAAAAGTTTGAGAACTACTGACTTAAGCTACTGCTTGTCAATTTAGCTACAGTATTATGATATATGTGAGTCAGTTTTGAGTCAGCACATATTTCTCATTACTGAACATTAATTAGTAGTATATGTATATGGGTGTTTGTTTGTATGTGTATGTAGATTTAATGTAATTTTGATTAATGTATAGTTTTTCCCATTTTTATATTGCTGACTCCTGTTCTTCTACCCACTGTTTCTTTTTATGCTGCTGTAACACCTAATTTCACCCCAAGGAACATTAAAGTGTTATCTTATTTTATCTTAATTCCACTTTATTTAACCCCGTTATTTTCTTCTGTCGATGTAGAGCTGTAAAATATATTCTCTACGCTGTTTTCGCTCCCTCTGACTGTCGCATCTTCACCTTTCCTTTCCTGGCAGCGGTGACATCAGCGGTGTGAGTGAGTGTGTAGGAGCAGGAAGAGATGTAGAGGATGCTGAACTGGATGTGACCCTGACCCACCTCTGCCTTCAGATAAGGAAGCTTCAGACACACAATTACATACACACACATACTCTCCAAAACAAACATGCACTTCCTGAAACACTATCTAAATACCCTCTCTCTCTCTCACACACACACACACACATTGGCAAGGGAAACAGGTGCTAGGGTTCACAAAACATTCTTTTCATCTTAAAAACGGTACAAATTATGTTTTTGGGCTTTAACGGCTCATGTATTTCTACTTCACAGTACGGAGGCTAGGGATGAGTATGTAGACTGATACATGTAATGTATGTAACCAAAGTTTACAAGCATGAGTTCCACACTGCAAAAAAAGAAAAGTTGGGTGAACTCAAAATTTCAAGGCAACAAACTTAATTTTAAGTTGGATAATTAAACTAAATATTCTAAGTTTAAGTCTAATGTTGCGACCACAATTTTGAGTTAGCATTGATACTCTGATGGCTACTCTTGTAGCTGTAACAAGCAGCGCCGCTAGCATCAGTTAGCTGCCAGCATCCCATAGCCGCTAGCATCAGTTAGCCGCTAGCTTTCGCTAATGACCGAATTTCACAACAAAGAAATAAGAGTTATCAGAACTATTGTCCCTTGTTGTGAACCCCAACTTAAAGATATAAGTAACAACAACTCACCAACTTGTTTTTGAGCAGACAACTGGCTTCCTTTGTTGTGCTAACTTACATTATTGCCCTAAATGTCTGTAATTTATATTTCCAAGTTGTACCAAATTAAATCACTGTTTTAGGCCAAAATATACAAGTTGGCTTTTTTGCAGTGCACCTGGTAACTTTTAGCTGTTAGGGGCGTCCCTCTCTACCTTTAAAAAACTCCTGAAGACCTTCAGCTCTTCAGAGAGCATCTTCTCTATTAGCACCACACGATAATTCTACTCCTCAAATAATTGTCATTAGCACTTATTGATGCACTAATTATTATTGCACTATACTTTGATTGTTTGCTTTTACTCTTCCTGTAAGTCGCTTTGGATAAAAGCGTCTGCTAAATGACTAAATGTAAATGTAAATGTTAGAAACACGCATTCAGAACCATGCATTGAGGTTAGCACAACAAGTGGATAGGCGTTGCTGGAAGACCATTCTGTGGCTTCCTAGTCAGCTAAACACTTTTTCAGTGTTGTTTATTATTGCTGTCATTGTTGTTTTTATTGTTCTAATCTGTAATTGTTTCATTGTTGTTTATTATTACTGCCATTGCTGTTTTATTATTATTGTTTTGTTTTTAATTGTTTATTGTAAGGTGACCTTGAGAGTCCTGAAAGGCGCCTATAAATAAAATGCATTATTATTATTATTATTATTATTATTATTATTATTATTATTATTAAAGCAGCACGGACGATGTGCCAATCACTAAGATGATATGTGTTCGTTGTTTTGATTTAAGCAAGAGCAAGAGGATTGTATCTGTCTTTAAACACTTGCACTATCTGTCTTTTCTTGCCTGTTCAGATCAAATCAAATCAAATGAAACTGATCCTTGTGCTTTGACTTCTATGTGCCATAATACCACTACCAGCAATAATCCAACACAAACCACTGCCTGATAAGCCCCGCCCCACATGGTTGCTGTGCTACTTGTCCGATTTCTCGTGGAACATATTTCAGTTAAAAGTAACAACTGTGGCATATATACCAATCTAAATTTCAATAAAGTTAAACAATGGGCAGGCCAGCTGTTGGGAATTGTGGAGAGGGGACCAAATTTTCCAAATTGGGCTTTGCATGGTCCCCCCCTGGGCCTTGGGCCGGAATTGACCCTCCTTAACAACAGGTCTTTGATTTTACAAGGAGGCAAACAAAAGCAGGCTTCTCATTTTCAGCCAGCTACTGATTTTGCCGACTGAAATGACAACTTTCATTTGCTGTAGCTACCTAAAAAATAGGTGCCAAAAATATACACTTAGAAAGTACAGCTATCAGATCACGAGTCTGTTTAGTGCTTTTCTTGTTTAATGTTTTTTTTTTTTTACTCTTCATCTTCAAGTCTTTAGATGCAAATTGTCTCCCTAACTACCCCACTAGCATGTGGATAAATGCAAAGCTTGACAGGCCGACTGCGCCTGGTTACATTTGCTAAGCTATGATGGTTCATTGTTCATTATCAAAGACTCAGACTGCCTCTTACCAAGGACTTTGATTTCATCACAGCAGCTGCATACACATTCAACCAACCCACAAAAATCTGACAGTTTTTTGAGCAAAATGGTAATTCTGCTCGGTTAAATTCCACTAGATGGGGTTGAAGAAAATAAATGAATTTACTAAATGACAAAAAACATGTCCACAGAAGACACAAAATCTTTAAAGAGCTGATTAGTAATGAGCAATATTGATTGTCGCTTCATGTCAGCTAATGCTGTTCATATTTCATACTGCCCGGGGATAAAAACAAAGCACTTGCTGTAATGCACCCACTAAAAGTCATCCGACCACAACAGACTCTGTGGGAGCAACATCGGAGTAATATTGCAATTCCCTTTAGAATTCCAATAAAAGTGATTTAAAGAAAAACCTAAGCTTGTGTCCTGTGTAATCTTCAGTCAACATGCGTCTTTCACATTCCAGCTACCTTACTTTCCCCACTCCGCTGTGATCAGCATCTACACACTGCTGCAGTGATAGTGCTTGATGAAAAAGGGAAATGCCTTCATGTCCGCTGATGTTAGACTCCTTGTGGTGTGAATCTTTGTGCATACCCAGGAATCTGATGTTGTCTCACACCAACCTGGTCTCACAGGAATCCGTGGAATAGCCACGGATTTCGCTTAACTCAAAATCCGTGGAATAGCCACGGAATCGCTCAAATTTCCGTGAAACTGACACGGATTTCGCTACAATGCAAGTTAAAGACAGTCATATCCCGTGGCTATTCCATGGATATTTGTTCCTATTGGTTTGTTCCAAGTCACGTGACTTTCAAGGTCCCGGCGGTCAGAACAAAAAACATGGCGGACAGTTCTCTCATTTTTAGTGAAAAATCAATATTTTGACTTAGTTTCTGCATAAAAATGGATTTTGATCACATTTCTAGCGAGAAATATATGTTTTATTTTCTAAATCTTCACTCAGTGAATGTACATAATCACTTTGTATGTTGGAATAGCCACGGGATATGACTGGCATTAACTTGCATTGAAGCGAAATCCGTGTCAGTTTCACGGAAATTTGAGTGATTCCGTGGCTATTCCACGGATTTTGAGTTAAGCGAAATCCGTGGCTATTTCACTGATTTCTATGAGACCATGTTGCTCACACACTCTGCCTCCCTTCCAAACCAGCATTTATATGTATTTTTTTCATATTTTATTGTTACTTTTGATCTAAGTCCTTTGCTATAAGTTTAAAGGTCCATTCTGACCTCCTGAGTCTGTAACAGTCAGCTTCAAGCCAGAGACTCCCTGGAAAGTAACAACTTGCTACTTTGGGATTTGTCAGAAAAGACAAAAAAATTACCCCAAAAAGAATCAAAATGACCACAAAATCATCAAAAAAAAGACACAAAATGACCAAAAAAATACATCAAACTAAGCAAAAAAGGACTCAAAATGACCATAAAATGACAAAAAATGACCACAAAAAGTCACAAATTGACCAAAAATGACCCAAAATGACAAAAAAAGACCCAAAATGACAAAAAAGACACAAAATTACCAAAAAAAGACACAAAATTACCAAAAAAAAGACACAAAATTACCAAAAAAAGGAAACAAAATTAGCAAAAGACATAAATTGACCACAAAATTACCAAAAAAAGACACAAAATTACCAGAAAAGACACAAAATGACCAAATAAGACACAAAATGACCAGAAAAGGACACAAAATGACTAAAAAAAACAAACACAAAATGACCAAAAGAAGACATCAAATGACCAAAAAGACTAAAACACATTAACCCATGAACACTTTAACACAGTGGAGACAGAGCTGACTTCCAAAATGATTTGGCGACCCCCAAAAATTATCACAACAACACACTGTAGTCTGGGACAAGGGAAGAGCTGCAGTGCTGTTGAGAAGACGTATGGAGGCATATGAACCCCCGCCACCCCTCACACCCATCGTCTAAAACACTAAAGTACTTCAGTCTGGCCGCTCACCTTCTCTCATCAGCTGGGCTGAATACAAAACAAGTCTTAGACAACAGGAGGGATCGGCTGGAGCTGGTGTGTGTGTGTGGGTGCGCGTGTACGTTTGGCCTCGTCTATTAAATGGTCTTTCAAAGAGTCCTTGAGCTTACCTGCCAAAACCAGACCCAGCAATATACAAGGAGTTGTAAAACCTGCCAGGAGTGTGTGCGTGTTTGAGTGTGAGTGTGTGTCCACCACAATGTCAGCCAAGATACTAACAGAGCTTTTATTCCTAAGGCTTGGTCTGCTGCCATCTCTTACCCCCCAAAGTCCTACCGAGAGGATGGATAAGTAAATGGAGTAGTGAGGAAGAAAGAGACACAGATGAAGAGGAGGAGGAGAATTTCATTTGTTCTATTTAAAACATTGAATAAAGCAGGCCTATTGGAGGTAGACATACCATGTTCTCCTAAAATACTACTTCTATAGCTGCTAAAAAAGCCATAACAAGGAAATGTCTTAAGCCAGACAGCCCATCTATAGACGAGTGGTATGACATCATCTATGAAATTTTTGTAATGGAAAGAATCACTTTCTCTCTGAGGCTTCAAAAAGCCAAATTTGAGGAAATCTGGGAGAAGTGGAGATTGTACATCGCCCCGAAACGCCCTTCTTTTGTTTAATATTGTGTAACTTTCTTTTTAAAAAATGTTTTAATCTGTTTTTTACTACTTACTGTAGATGGAAACACCCCCAAGTTCTGTTCGTTCGTTTGTTTGTTTATAAAAATCTGAAAATATGGATCACAGTGTCTATTATCAAAACGGTGATGACTGTTGTAATGTGATATTGAAATGTGATTCTAAATAAAGACAAAATGTAAAAAAAAAAAAATACTACTTCTAAATGACACCTCATCTTTGAATCTGTCATCTGCTCGGACCCGCACTCTATTAGCGGGGCTGACTGCAGCTAAGAAAATGCTAGCCTTGCGCTCGAAGCCCCCCCACACACTCACGCACCCAGTGGTTACAATAATTTTTTTGAGCATACTCTATATGGAGTTGTCTGTGGCAAAAATGCATGGAGCTAGTCAGAAAACAATCCAAACCTGGACCTCTGCAGTGGCAATGGTTAAAGATTTACTGAGTTGAGAAAGATATCTTTACTTGAAATATATGTAATTTTTTGTTTATTTTCATGCACTTACTTTGGCATATAGGACATTGATATGACTTATGTACTATGTGATGTATGCTGTATGTAATGTAGAAGATCTTTTTGGGATATCGAGGGAGGGGGGAGGTCGCTAACCTGGGAGGGGTGGATGGGTAAAGGGAAGTGAATACTACTTGTTGTATTACTGTATTTGACTTGTTTCATGCTCTTCTCTTTTGAAAATAAAAATAATTGATCACAAAAAAAAATGTAATAAAGCACACGTGGAGTAAAAACGGCATGCATATTTTTCTGCGTATAACATATGGGTCAATGACGTGATCTAACCCAGTGTCAGTTGGTGTAACCAGTAATTTTCTTCCCATAAAAATCTGATTATATACAGGAAAGTAAATGTGAACTAAAATTAGAAAAAAAAAAAATACAACGTTTACATTGCAACACTACGGTATATAACAAATTTTACATAATTTGTCAAAACTTTAGAAAAAAATGGTTGTATTTTGAATATGTTTTGCTCAATATTGATGAAAATGTGTAAAATGGTAGAAATGGTTTTAAAAATAAGCTTTTTAAAATGAAGTAATTTTAGGTTTAAGTCCACTAATATATAAAAATAATATAAAATACAATGTAGGTGGATGAAGTATGTAATATTTATCATTTTTTTGTGGTTACACCATTTGACATCTAGCCAATCCTTATATGTCATTGACCCATATACATATAGACATATAATGCAAGGACAGCAATATCCAAAACCTAAACAGAAACAATCTTTGTAATACACGCTCAGAGATCCAGTCCTTGTGTACACGGCGATAGCCAATCACAGTGCAGCACGGGGGAAGCGGCTGGAATGTGAAGAGACAGCACGCTGCAGATTACACGGATACAATGAGGATACAGATTGAGGAAGTTTTCGAGTTATGTGCAGCAATAAGTCACTGATTACCACTCTCCTCGCTGCTCTGCTTTAGCTACAAATTGCTGCTGCACACTTTTTGCATTCTCTCTATGCAGCCTGTCTTATCACCTCCATGTTTCTTTCTGTCCTCTCCCATCCGCTTTCTCTCCTATTCGCAAGTTCTCTCTCACAGCTCTCTCTCATCAGACAAGAGGCTTCATTGTATTTCCTGAGATGCCTTGGAGTCCCAGGCCCAGTGTGCCTGTGAACTGTGTGTGTGTGTGTGTGTGTGTGTGTTCCAGTGAGAGAACAGCTGTCACATTCAGCCATCACATGCTGCACAGCTGAGACTGACCGTCACCATCACCGTCAACTTTCTCTCTCCATCTTTGTATTCCTTTCACTATTTGTATAAATAATGCCACCGCAGGTTTTTCTTGGTCGTTACTGTGACTTTTTTTTCAATCAAAATTTCTCAGATTCTTGTTACACTCCTAATTCATCTCTTCTGCTTCACTCTTCTACCCTCCCACGTCATCCTTTTTGTCCAGACAGAGTAGGAGTAGAGGTCTTGGGCCAAATGCTGAACACATGGATTGAAACTACATCTGAAGAATGAGGATCAGATTGAACTTTAGACAATGTGTTTCAGTCTGTGAATAAACCTTGAGAGTAGGTGTATACTGTAGTTTCAACACAGTCAGGGTTTGTTTTACAGTTACTACAGACTGCATTGCGTTCTCCCTGCCTTCGCCTGCCCAGAGTCCTCTTTCTGAAATAGCGTCTGCACAATAAAAGTAGCTTACTAGCTAGGTAGTCAGCTAGCATGTATGCTACAGACTAAAGTTAGCGACCTGGCGTGCTATGAATCAAAAAGGTGGGTAAACGCCTGCTAGCTCTATAAATTAAACTTGCATAATAAGATAATAATGGTATAAGAGATGCCAAACCATGACTCTTTATACACCACAGTACTTGCTGGTATTTCAACAATTATTAGATCACACAGCAGGTTCAGGAGGCGCATTTCTGACCTGAGCCGCTCCAGCGAAGCAGATTCTGGCCACGTATTGATTTTAGCTACATTTAAAATACGATTTGATTATTGAAAAAAGTGATTTACGATTTCAAACAACTATTATAATATACACAATCATTTTTCAGACAATATACAACATCATACATTAAATTGTTCCTCAATTTTTATTGTTTTATGAGTATTTTCTTACTTTTAGACTAGTTGATTAGTCTAAGGTGAAACTGCAGTTTGAACTTCAGGGAAATTATTGATACATTGATAGAAACGTCCCTAGCAGATACAGGCAACTTTGACCCAAACCAAAGAAGGCATCCTTTTAACATGTTATGTCATTACTCTTCTGACTCTATGTCATCCTTTACCTCTTTTTAACCCTTTGATGCACAACATGCTGACTGTGTGTTATAATATCTTTTTTTATATATTACAACAGATCATTATATCCATTTTTCCCTTCATACTTTATGAAGAAAAATTGTTTTTGTATTATTACATCAAGTTTACACACATGGGTCGAAAATGATCTTGTGCATTAGAAGCGTTTAAGGGCTTTTTATTGAAAAAGTAAGAAATGGAAACAAAAAAATAGGATGTATGATGATCAAAAAACAAGTTAATTGAGGAAAACCTGGAATACTGAATGATGAAATTAATTTATTGCAAAGATATAGAATATAAAAACTCAGTCGGGTCACTTTAGACCCATGTTGTGCATCAAAGGGTTAAGACAGTAAACAATACAGTATGTACTATGCCGACTCCTGACCAAAGAAACTGGAGCATATTTTCCTTTCACACATAAAAACCCTTTTTATAGGTGTTGTGAGTAAAAACAAATGTTCACCCACAAAGACCACCAGTGACTTCATAAAAGCCGGGGTCACCCTTTCCATAAAGATTAGTGGGCAGGTTATGGAGATTAGCGCAGATCATCGAACACACAGCACGACTTCTCAAGGAACTCTGTGACCAAGATGCACTTTACTTTCAGAGATGTGAGCATTCCCAATGTTAAGCAGACGACATGGGTAATGCAATTAATACTATTTCAGCATACAAACACAACAAAGATTTAGCAACAAGTACTTCTGAATTTCTCATCTGTCTACACATTGTGTAAACTTTCTATTGCTTGCCTCAGTAAACCACATGATGAGCAGACGCCTGGACATACACATACACAAAACACCCCATCAGAATATTTCGTAACCTGGCTGACAGGCAGACTCCCCCAGGTCACTGAGTTTGGTAATGCGAGCTCACCTCTAATGACGGAGCGGTCTCTCTCTCTGTCTGTCTGTCAGTCTGTCTCTCTGTCAAACAACAAACAACAGCTACACCACTAATCGCTCTTTTAGGCATAAAGTCAACTTGTTTGCATCTCTTACATTGTTTCCCAAAACAAACACGTATGCTAGATAGCTGCTGGACTGGCAAAAACAGGAATGCAAGAAGTGCAGGTTTAAGTTCCAACTTGTTACTCTGGCACATGTTGATGCTTACTAAGTGCATTGCAAAAAATAGCGAGCCCATAAAGACATACCACTGGATATCCTTTAGGAGAAATGAGTTGGGTCTTGTTGGTTCTGCTCCAATGATTACTTAAAGAAACAAGTTTGACTACAAATAGTTCCCTCAACAACGGCTCCTGGAGTGATGATCAGTACAAGTGGGATGAGCTTGCTTTTGTGTATGTAATGGTCAAATAATTACTAGACTACCCCAAAAAAAACTGAACTAAAACATGCCTTAAAATGTGAAAGAGGGATGAGGAGAAAAAAGGTTCTTTGGGGAGAGAAGACCTTTAAGATGTGCATGGTCCAAAGGTTTTTGTAGACTGTACACCTGTCTGTTAATCCTGTTGCTAACCCGATGAATATGATTGTGTAAAGGTTAATATAATCATCATGTAATCAATACTAATATCATAAACCAGATGTTGGGGACTAGATGGTCCTTATGAATTCTGATTGGCTAGATTATGTTTAAATCTGTTACAGGTACATTCCCTGCCTTCATCTCAGCTGATTAAAATGAGACACACAGAAATGACCATGCAGCTATAAATATATACACTCACCAGACACTTTGGTGTACCTAATAATAAAATAATAAAGTGGCGGTGTGGTCTTTTGCTACTGTTGTGTTGTGCACTCAGAGATGGTCTTCTACATGTTGTTTTTTGAGTTTCTGTTGCCTTTCTCTCTCGAACCAGTCTGCCCATTTTCCACTGAACTCTTTTTCGTAACATTGTCTGTAAACACTTGAGATGGTTATGTGTGAGATCCCAGTAGATCAGCAGTTTCTGCTAGTCTGGCACCAACAACCATGCCACCTTCAAAGTCACTTAAATCACCTTTCTTCCCCATTCTGATACTCGTTTTGAACTTCAGCAGGTCATCTTGACCATGTCTACATACATAAATGGACTGAGTTGCTGCCATAAGATTGAATGATTAGATATTTGGGATGATAATCAGTTGCACAGACTGTACATAATAAAGTGCCCAGTGAGTGTATATAATATAGTATTACACAACTATATGTAAATACTTGACACCGTTTATTGCTTACCAAAGGAATACCATTTGAATAGCACACCTATGCGTATATTTTCATTTATCTCATTTGAAAAATCATGTAAAATGGTACTCTTTTCGACAGTGAATCAAATCACTCTACGCTGGGGCCTTAAATAAATGTCTTCCTCCCTCAAATCAAAATTTTAGAAGTTGAGAAAGCACATTTTAATATACTCACAAAATAAATATACATTACAATTTGACAAAAGTATCTGCAGTATCTGAAAAATCCGCCGAAAAAGGGTCACAAGATACATGATTGTTGTTTGAAATCTGGATGAAGGATGTTTTATTTTATTTTTATTTTTCAGTTTCCCCCCCTGAGGGGTTGCCACCTTATTGTGGTCAGGGGGTTGCGTGCCTCAGTGACCTTAAGAGCTAAACCAGCAGGAGCTTAGTCTGAAGGTCTGAAGGTAGAGGCTGAATCCACTTTTCCAGGTTGGGGTTGGACACATAGACCCCTTTCAATGAAGAAAGCATCCTTACTATAAGCACAGAAAAAAAAAAGTGCTGGAGCATGATGTGTCCACATGATGCCCCCTCATATATGCTGCCTAGAACCGGTCCTGCAGTGAATGCCTGTTTTGGTGGAATCAAAACGCTTTTTTACCCAATGCCTTTTGGCCATTTTTGAAAGAAAACCAGTTAAAATGTATTAAATGATATTAACTAGTCGTAAACATGTGTAGCTCCTGGTTAGTAAGTTACAATCATGACTTAGCCAGTCTCATCAGTAATTAGCCTGCTGTGTGTTTTTTTACCTCTGAGTTGAAGGGGCTGTCATCTTCTGCTCCACGCGCCACCAGCGCGCACAGCCACAGCGCGAGGAACGTCCGTCTCCAGAGCAACAAGAAGCAGCTGTTCCGCGCGGAGGAGGCCATGGTGTGGCTCGGTTAAAAACGGTGTTTTTGACTAGTTTAACTCGCAGTATTGCTAGTTCATGCGTGCAAAATGCAAAAAATGCATGCAAAAAAAACCTCAAAGAAAAACTGTTGTGAAGTTTTCCCCGACAAGAATGCTACAACAGTCCTCAGCAGTGCACGTGCATCTTGGAAAAGAGCTTCACTCCAGATTTAGAGTCAGAGCCGCACTAAAACCAGACCCTCCATACAGAAGTGGTCTTCACTCATGAGTCCAGCTTCCTCCTTCAAGTGTGCACAGCGTTGACAGACCGCCTCACCTTTCCTAATGTACTGTTATCTCGAGTGGGAGTTACCCACTGGAGCGCGTGCCTCATTAAATTAACATCAAAGGCGTCACCTTGAACGTGCACTTTACAAAAGACCTGCCTGGCCTACTATCAGCAAAGTGGATCTACCACAAAAATGCTTTTTAGTAAATCATTTACTGCGAACATATTCAAAACCAGTGGATTATTATTATTAACCCCTGTCGTGGCAATGCCTATTGGAGTGCAGTTTAATATACCCTGAGAAAGTTGCAAAGTATAAAACAACGACAAAATAAAAAGCCAAAAGTTCTCCGCACTTGACCGACTCCTTCAGCAGCAACATTAACGTCAGAGCAATGTCGGAGCTGCAGCGAACGCGGCTCTTTAAGACCGCGACCACTCGTAAAAAATATATATATATTTGCCAGTTTCTTTGCCCTCTGCGTCCAGTTTTTCCCTTTTCCCCCAGAGGAAATCTTGCCGGAGCCGATACTAGGCTAGTTTCTATCAGTCCGCGGCTCTGTGAGGTCTCCCTACCGGAGCAGGACTGACACTGGTCCGCTGTTCGTGGAGTGTCGGTAGCGACTTAACGTGGAGATGCCAGAGTCAAGAGTCACAGCACGGTAACGACTTGTCCCTGTCGCGACTTTCAAAATAAAAGTCCAGTAGACTGACTTGTTCTTTTTGCTGTGAATATCGTCACCCTGTTAAAATAATCGCCTAACTCATTTTTTCAGGTTTTGCAGAAAACTTCACCAAAAGTGTAACATATGACATTTAGTGACCATTCCACTCAAAAATTATGTAACAAGGGATGGCTATTGGCATAGTAATAACACTGTGTGTAAATGATGTAACTTAAGAGAAATAAATGACTTTTGAATGATTTTTTTGAACATGCCTTTGTGACTTAAGCAAGATATGGTAACACTTTATTTTGAAGGTGTCTACATAAGAGTCACACAAGCCTGTCAGAAACATGACATGACAAGTATCATGAGCATTAATGTTACTTAAAAGTGTCATGACACATCCCATGTTATGTTTATGACACGCTCATGTCACTCTTATGTAGACACCTTAGAGTATTACCAATATTAGTGTCAACAATAAAACACTGATAAACTAAACTGATAACTAAACAATCTCCCTCTAGCTCTTCTTTGCTGGGTTCTTATTTGATGCCTATGAATGTGGCAAATTGTCAAAGAAGTGATGATCTTAAAGGGGTAAAATCACATGATCTGATCAACTGAGGATGTAGGTGATTTTACCATAGGTGGCCGGCATCATGAGGAGATGATTTAGGCAAAAAAACCCAATATGAGACAAAAAATGCCTTAGGTGATTATTTTAACAGTGTGATGATATGACAGTGAAGACTATGCAGAAAGAGTCACTATAATAAACTATTACAGGATTTTTTATTTTTTTTATTTCTACCAAACCTTTAACATATTTCTTTCTCATATATTGTCCTATGGACATCATCTATTAAACAATGTACATTACACAACGCTACAGGGAGTTAATGGAAGCCGTATATTGGCTTATTTGACCAATGTGAAAACATACGCTGTCAAGGTAACTGCAACTGCAAACTGTCTGTTTTTTATTGAACGATTTAAAACTTTTCTTCCAGATTACGCTTGGCTCTTATTTCGAAGGGGGACGATTTCCGGCATGGTCTTGTCTGCTTGTGGCTGGCTTGATGGAGCTGACCACTACAATGCTTAAATCAACCGGACGGATGGAGGTGAAGCGGGGAGGGAGAGGAGAAAGGGGCCGAGGCGGACGCAGCAAACATGACCCTCCCCCTTCCCCTGAGAAGCTTTACCAGAGCGACCTGATAGATTACAACACACACACACACACACACACACACACACACACACACACACGCACAATCTAAATATGACAGAAAAATACTGATAAGATGTAGGCTAAAAAAACCCATTGTGTGTAATAAACTCAACTCACTATTCATTAACCCAGTAGTTCTCAACCTTTTTGAGTGGCGACCCCCAATTTAACATGCATGTTGTCCGCGACCCCCCCTCACTGAACACAATCACAGTTCAGATCAGACAAACTCGACGAATTTTGGACAAATATTGAAGCAGACAACAACTAAAACATCTCTCTGTCTGTGCATTTACATATATATATATATATATATATATATATATATATATATATATATATATATTTATATTTTATTGTTACTTTTAATCTAAGTCCTTTGCTATAAGTTTAAAGGTCCATTCTGACCTCCTGAGTGTGTAACAGTCAGCTTCCAGACAGAGACTCCTTGGAAAGTAAGAACTTGCTACTTTGGGATTTGTCAGAAAAGACACAAAATTACCCCAAAAAGAATCAAAATTACCACAAAATTATCAAAAAAAGACACAAAATGACCAAAAAAAATACATCAAATTGACCAAAAAAGACCCAAAATTACCAAAAAACGACCCAAAATGGCCCAAAAAAGACCCAAAATGACCAAAAAATGGCCCAAAAAAAAAGAAACAAAATTACCAAAAAGACACAAATTGACCACAAAATGATAAAAAAAAAGACACAAAATGACCAAAAAATACATCAAATTAAGCAAAAAGGGACTCAAAATGATTTTAAAAAAATGACCACAAAAAGTCACAAATTGACCAAAAAAGACCCAAAATTACAAAAAAAAGACGCGAAATGGCCCAAAAAAAAGGAAACAAAATGACCAAAAGACACAAAATGACTAAAAAAAGACACAAAATGCCGAAAAAAGACATTAAATGACCAAAAAGACTAACCTATGAACACTTTAACACAGTGGGGACAGAGCTGACTTCCAAAAATGATTTGGCGACCCCCAAAAATTATCTCGCGACCCCAATGTTGAGAATAGCTGCATTAATCAATATGAGAATATTGTAACTGGAAGTTTCGGTCAGGCACACACATAATGATTACACTTTATGTTTGCAATGGCATTTATTCCAAATAAACAGAAAAGGTAGGTTAGTCAACATGTGCCCCGGTAAAAAGGAAGCACTTGTCATGACTGTGGACGGCTTAATGAACCTGGCTCCTCAGGCCGTCCCTGTCGTTTGCTGTCTTTCAGGGACTGTGGAGAGACACGTCCGTATAATGAGATCCATCACTGGATAAGATCTAAGGCAAAAGGAAGTAGCTACTTGCAGAATGTGTGTGTTAATGGTTACCAGCTACTCAGTCCAAAAACTCATAAACCACAGCAGTCACAAAAGATCAATTTCCCTGTTGCTAGTTTACATTTCTAATGAATTGAGGAGTTACAAAGAAGGATTAAATAGTTGGAGAAAGAGGTAGTATGATAAATGCATAAATGCAAATTTGTTATTTATTAATTACTCAACCTGCATTACCTTAAATTTTTGTTTTAAATAATTTGTTTTTCTTGCATGCCTTGTTGGTAATTCCATGGTGGATTTATGTAAGTAGGGGATGCATTTAACAACTGCAAAACTATATTAAAACATCCTTTTACAAACTCTCTCGAACCTACACAGTATAATTCAAGTTTCATTTATCCAGTGCTATGCTCACTTCTTCCCAATCACATGTATTTTCACTGAAATCTTATTATTCAAAACATTTCGGGCACTGCTGTCCTGGACGAGTGGTAGTAGTAGAAGTAGAAGTTTTTTAAATAGTAAGATTTTAGCATAGATGTGATATACAAATTGGCATTATAGGAGTGAAGTATTCCATTAAGCCATCAAGATACCAGAAGATATGTTTTGAAGTTGTTTCAAGTAGTTTGTTGTGTTTGGTATGGAAGGGAAGTATGTCCAAATCCTCACTTATCTTTGTGGCCTGAGGTTAATGCAGGAAAAAAGGTGCTGTAGGCTACTGAACACATAAATATCTCTGCTAAAGCCTTCCTGGGAGTTTCATTTGAGCCTCAGTGCATGTAGTAAATTGTGCAGTTTCTCAGTGTTTTAGATGTACATATAAATGAAAAACAAACAAACTGAAATGTTCAAGTAGTTCTACGCCACCTCAGCAAAAAAAAAAAAGCCAAAAGTAAGAGTGTGACTCCTTGGAAATCCCCATTGTATATTGTGTAACCACTTTTGCTGACAACTACAAATGCTACATTTACTTACAAATAAAGAGTATGTTTTATCACCCAGGGTTTTCCGGTTAGTCATGAGGATCAGCACCTGTTGTGTGTGAGTCATTCTGCTTCACTGCTCTCTTTGTATCCAGGTGAGCAGTCTCTGATGATGGTTTGTCTCAGGAGGGATCAAACCCCAGAGGCTAACATCAATCAATCCCTGCCCGCACACCGATGATCTCAGCTGTCTTTGCATCAACCAACAAAACATGGGGAAATCCCTTGCTAAAGCCCATTCTAGTTGATATGAGTACTGTTTGTACCTGCATGGGCCCTTAGTTAGTAAACTCTGATTCCAACAAGAAAACTTTGTCGCTCATAACACTAGCAACCTGCAGCAATATGTATCATGATTAAGGGTTTTAGCACCTTTTCACTCTATACTATTTTATGGATGTCACAAATATGAATCAGAATGCTGCAGGCTTTATTTTTATTATAACTACAGTAAAATATTTCAGTAATGCATTACAAGACAAATATGCATGTTTTCTCTACACTGCAAGAAAAAGAAAAGTTGGGTGAACTCAAAATTTCAAGGCAACAAACTTCGATACATTTTTAAGTTGGACAATTAAACTAAATATTTTAAGTTTTGTTTTTGAGTTTGCACAACTCTGAATTCAGATTTTTGTCAACTCAACTGTAAGTTGTACTAATTTATAATTTTACATTATAATAACTTTTAATCTACTTCTGCTAACTTCTGTAATGTGCTGAATTGGCACGATTGTAACGGCACTATGAAATGTCAGCTAATGTTGCGACCACAATTTTGAGTTAGCATTGACACGCTAATGGCTACTCTTGTAGATGTAACGAGCAGCGCCGCTAGCATCAGTTAGCCGCTAGCATCAGTTAGCCGCTAGCTTCAGTTAGCCGCTAGCTTTCGCTAATGACAGAATTTCAGCGATTTCCCGCATTTCACAACAGAGAAATAAGAGTTATCAGAACTATTGTCCCTTGTTGTGAACCCCAACTTAAAGATATAAGTAACAACAACTCACAAACTTGTTTTTGAGCAGACAACTGGCTTCCTTTGTTGTGCTAACTTACATTATTGCCCTAAATGTCAATAATTTATATTTCCAAGTTTTACCACCTTAAATCACTGTTTTAGGCCAAAAAATACAAGTTGGCTTTTTTGCAGTGTGTAAATACACTTCTACACAATATAAATAAGGCATTTGATTGCTGTATGGGCCAATTTACAGTTATAATGTATTTGAGGTTATACAATTTAGCAAATTACAGTCTATTTGAGTTTAATAATGTTTTATGTTAAGTTTTGAGCATACAGTTGGAAGATTAAATAGTAAAATGTCTAAAATTGACAGTAAATGTATACTGCTTTGGTGGTGTGTCTGAGTTTGAGTAGAAAACCATAGAAATTGCACGAGTGCAACATTAATTCAGCTGTTTGATGTGGTCATTTAACTAGTTTAAAAAGAAATTGGCAATTGTTGTTACTTGGAGATCATTCTGCTATGAGCATTTCAGTGGAATACTTTCATTTAATTTCTAGTGAGAATAAAACTAATCAAATAAATGATGAAAAAGATGAATGCACTTTGTGTTGAATCAATGAAATATTATTCTCTTTTGTGCAGACTGCATAATTATATTTGAAAAAGTGAACTAAACATTGATTAATGTGTATAACCAAATATAATGTATTGTATTTTGACTCTTTTCTATTCTGTTCTGACCAAGCCTAATCTACTTTGGTGTGTTGGCTCTATGCCACACTGGCCACCTGGTTGAAAGGCCACCTGCATGCCCAGCCAGTAAACTTGCTGATGAGTAAAGCATAATGTGTAACACACAAACACACACACAGCCATGGAAGGCATGTCCAGCATCACAAACTACCAGGTGGGTCCATAAACACGTATGGGTTTGTATTAGAATTAAACAGGTGGCTTGAACTCGGGTCCTTGATGACAAAACCAGCTCCAAACACCAAACAACATCACTATCACTTCCTCCTCAAGTCAAATGGTTCTGACAGCTGTGGAGCTCCAAATTGTTTAATATTAAATAAATAATCAGATGAATAAATTGTGGAAAACATGCAAGTGTTTGGGGGTTTTTTTACGTTTAAATAGGACTTTTTTTTTTCCATAATGCTCTCTTTTAAAGTGTTGGTAACGCTTTATATTAAGGTCCTTGTAATAACCATTAATTAACAAGTAATAAGGCCCTTGTAAGTCCTTACAAGATGCTTATTAACATTATTGTGTGTTTATAAGCTTATATAAGTGTTAATACAGGCATTACAAACACCCAAGATGTCTTTGCCATGCCTTTATTAATCTTATTTTGTTTGCTTATTGATATTAAAATATACTGTATTGCTCATTTGCTCTATTATAAGTTAACTATAAGTTAACTATGCTTTTTGCAACTACCGGATCTAAAGCGAGAACAATGCCTTATTACTTGTTAATTAATGGTTATTAAGGACCTTATTATAAAGCGTTACCAAAATGTTTTTCTCATTTTTATTGTTAATTTCATAATGTCACTTTTCATAACAGTGGTGTCCCCGCCCTCTACCTTTCAGCCAATCACACCCTCTGCCTCTTTGGTTAGCAAAATCATAATAGTTCGAATTAGCAAATTAGCACCTGTTAGCTAGAGCAACAATAGTGTCGGACTAATTCTGAATCAACAAACTAGTTGCTAATGTAAATAAACACAATACAGACATAGAAACAAAGATCTTTATTTTTCACCCAACAATGCTACAAATGCGAACAACCTGGTTTTTTTTAACTCGGTAGGGCTTGATTTGATTGATTTACTCAGCATTAAAATGAAGAGCCAGTGTTAACTCCCCCAAACTTTGTGTTGTTTCAGAAAAACTCAATATGGTGCACCGTCAAAAAACACCTTGGTTCTGTCTTGCTTAGCAGGTCTGTTCAAAAACCATCCCTTTATTTCTAGCGCCATCTGTTGTAACCTCTCCAACATCACTGCTTCAGTTACACTCACTGCATGTGTCGTACCCCAGTGATATGATGCCAGATATAATTTACCCTGTGACTTCTCTTTTCCACCATCTACCTCTTTGTATGTGATTGGCTGAGAGGTGAAAGAGCAGAAATAAAACCAATCTCATCAAATGACATTGTAAAAAAAATGTTTTAATGTGAAAAGTGGCTTTATGAAATAAGTCTTAACATGAAAGATGTTATTGAGTTAACCCTTTATCAGGCAAAGAACTAGATTTGGTAGTTAGAGTCAGGTAATATTTCGAGAAAAAAGTTGCAAATTTACTGGATTAAAGTGGCAAATCTACAAGAAAAAAAGTTGCAGATTTACGAGAAAAAAGTGGGAAAAAAGCAACTTTTTTCTCCCAGATTCACCACTTTAAATCTCATAAATCTAAGGATTTTTTTCTCGTAGATTTGCCACTTTAATCTCGTAAACATTTTTCTCAAAATATTATTTTTATTTTCATATGGTTTTTTTTTTACACATTCTGGCTGGATGTAATATCCTCCAATATTCTCTAGGGTTGAAATTTGGAAATTGCAAGTATTTCAATGAGTGCCCTATTAAGGGTTAACATTGCCATGAATTAGTGCTTAATGTGTTGACAGAATGCATGGAATCTGGGAGAAAAAAGTTGCTTTTTTTCCACTTTTTTCTCGTAAATCTGCAACTTTTTTTGCGCAGATTTGCCACTTTAAATCTCTGAAATCTGCGCCTTTTTTGTTGTAGATTTGCCACTTTAATCTAGTAAATTTGCAACTTTTTTCTTGAAATATTACCTGAAGTTACCAAATATAGTTCTTTGCCTGATAAAGGGTTAAATCCCAAAAGAATATGAAACCAGAATTTGAAAGAGTGCATTTTGCAATTAAATGTCTACATAATATATTAAAAAAGGATATATTAAATAAGTTATTATGAAAATAACATAATAATTAATTGAGTTTTAATAATTGATTAAAAAACGGTTGGCTCATCTATATATTATACACTATATATTTACTTGATTATTGATTTCATTACAACTTTTTTTTAATATTGAATATTTTGGGATTTCATACATAGTTAACTAATTTTGTTTCCATCCTAATGGTGTGAAAAAATAAAATGAGATAATAAACTTTTTGTCCAGCCATGGGAAAGAAAGTAAGGGATTCAGAAGGGCATTGTACAAAATACCAGGAGACACACAATTAAAATATTTACATTTACATAGAAATAATACATTTTTTCGGTTACTGAATCCTCCAGGCTTTAGTTTATTTCTTTTTTTTGTCGTAGTATAATACTGAGGAAAAAAATCCATCATATACAAACTGGAGGTTTTTTCTGCTTGCATACAACTCTCAGCACCTTGTTTCACTTGATTTTCCAATGTGCTACTCCCCTCTGTTGGCAGGAGGAGTGAAATGCAATCATAATCCATTTGATGTACAGCATATTAACCAGTGAACTGCTATGTTCAGGATAAACTGCTTAACCCTTTATCGGGCGAAAAACTATATTTGGTAACTTCAGTGGATATCAAAATGTTGTCCCCATGTCTCTCTGTGAGGTCGTAGAACCACATGGATTTCTTCCAGCTAATCAGCAAAAATCAGGCTACGTTACTAGATTAAAGTGGCAAATCTACAAGAAAAAAAAGTTGCAGATTTAAGAGGATTAAAGTGGCAAATCTGCGCGAAAAAAAGTCACAGATTTATGAGAAAAAAGTGAAAAAACAACTTTTTTCTCGCAGATTCACCACTTTAAATCTCATAAATCTGTGCATTTTTTTCTTGAATATTTCTTCTCGTAGATTTGCCATTTTGCAACTTTTTTACTATTAATTTAAGATTTTTTTTTCTTACAAATTTGTAACTTTTTTTTACCGTTAATTTGAGATTTTTTTCTCATAAATTTGTAACTTTTTTCTCAAAATATTACCCCCCTCCCCGGGTCCGTGTAGCAGGTTTGACACTTTTTACCCTTTATCAGGCAAAGAACTATATTTGGTAACTTCAGGTAATATTTAGAGAAAAAAGTTGCAAATTTACTAGATTAAAGTGGCAAATCTACAAGAAAAAAAGTCGCAGATTTAAGAGATTTAAAGTGGCAAATCTGCGCGAAAAAAGTACTAGATTTACGAGAAAAAAGTGGGGAAAAAGCAACTTTTTTCTCACAGATTCACCATTTAAAATCTCATAAATCTGCACATTTTTTTCTCGTAGATTTGCCACTTTAATCTCGTAAAATTCTTTCTCAAAAAAATATTTTCCTATGTTTGTTTTTTCACATTCTGGCACTATGCAATATCCTCCAATATTCTCTAGGGTTGAAATTTGGAATTTGCAAGTATTTCAGTGAGTGCCCTATCAAGGGTTAATAACACCATGAATTAGTGCTTAATGTGTTGACAGAATGCATGGGTAGTGTCAATGATGAGTATAATATTTTTCATTAATTTAATGTGAGCCCATATTCAGTGACGACAGATGCAAGAGATACAATTGAATTATTTTAGCTTTTATTCTGTTGCTGCTTCCTCTTTGTATTTCGGTACGTCATTTACATCTGCAATTTGCAACTTCCCTTGACGTTCCATGGTTGCGTCAGGTTTCCTCACTTGCTTTTGTGCTGTTGTCACATCAGTTGTTCTCTGGATTGTCTTTAGATACAAGCATTTTCCCACAGACTCAACATGAAAAGGTAGGCTTTGTTATGATTTCCTGTAGGTCAGAACCACATCATTTAGCTGTATTAATGTAAATATTATACCTAAAGAATATCTATTAGTTATTAAACTAAATGTATGGAAATGACTGTCAACATACTGGCTGCTGTCATTCCAGTCATGCTAGATTATTTTTTATTTCCCTCTGTGTCTGTGTGTTAAGCCTATATAAAAGACATTAGAGAGGTTTTAAGGTTTTTTTCTTTGCCACACATTTATGGTTAGGTTCATTTAGGTTTTTGTTCTAAATTAATCCTCTTTACTTCACAGGATGGAGTGGTGGCTCCTCTATTGGCTGCTCCTGTCTTTGGTTTTTCAGAACATCACCTGTCGTGGTGGTAATCCAGGTGGAGGCAAGGGTCATAATGGTGATTCAGATTGTGGTGATAATCCAGGTGTAGGCAATGGTTGCAGAGGTGATTCAAGTCATGGTGATAATCCAGGTAGAGGCAATGGTTGCAAAGGTGATTCAGGTCGTGGTGATAATCCAGGTAGAGGCAATGGTTGCAAAGGTGATTCAGGTCGTGGTGATAATCCAGGTGTAGGCAAGGGTCATAATGGTGATAATCCAGGTAGAGGCAATGGTTGCAAAGGTGATTCAGATTCTGGTGATAATCCAGGTAGAGGCAAGATTTGCAGTCGTAAAAAAAACGGGAGAAGAGGTAAGATGCTAACATATATATATATATACACACACACACACACACACACACACACACACACACATATGCTTTTGAATATACCATTTGTGTTTATCTCAAATATCAATAAATCATTTCTTTACTTTACAGGGGTTTCAGACACCCAAGATTGTTTGCGAAATTTTAACAACATTTTGAAAAATGGAAATCGCAGCGACTTGGAGTAAGCATTTTTATTCTATACAAAATATAGAATTCTATATCAAAGAAAACATTTACTCTCTGTTGACATTTTTATGATTGCATCTGAGGGTTTTATGCTGAATGAATATTTCACTTTGGTGTAAAAATCTGCACAATATAAAGAATTTGCAAAAGGTAATGCTGAAATCAGATTTAAGGTTACGGTAGTGATGGTCAAATGATGCTTCACAAACTATTTTCTTTATTTTTTGAGTCCACTCGATTTAAGGGTTGATAGCACACTGAATCTGCATTTCTTTAAAAAAAAAAGAGAACCACTAGGATTCTACCACCCACTACAAGTGCTGCTGGGGTCTGACAGACCTTCAGTTATAATCAAATTTTTCATCTTCATGAGCAAATGAATAAGGCATTTGTTTGATAAAGTTACTTGCAATAATGGTGCATAGACAGAATATCACAGAGCATAGAGCAGGATCTGCAACTTTTTCTATGTCCTGTGCCATATTGCAATTTTTTACATTTTATATTATTATATAACTGTGCTGAAATACAACAAATGGGTAGTCTACTTTGATGTCCGCTCCAAGTCAAACACACAAAGGTAAGACATACTGAATATCTGTGGATGGCTACATGTGAGAGACATATTTTTTTGGCCCAGAAGCTAACTGCTTTAAGTTGGACAATTAAACTAAATATTTTAAGTTTTGTTTTTGAGTTTGCTCAACTCTGAATTCAGATTTTTGTCAACTCAACTGTAAGTTGTACTAACTTATAATTTTACATTATAAGTTATAATAACTTTTAATCCTTACTTCTGCTGACTTCTGCAATGTGCTGAATTAGCATGTTTGTAACGCCGCTATGAAATGTCAGCTAATGTTGCGACTAAAATTTTGAGGTAGCATTGATACGCTAATGGCTACTCTTGTAGCTGTAACAAGCAGCGCCGCTAGCATCAGTTAGCCGCTAGCGTAACGTATGCGTAACGTATAAGTAACAACAACTCACAAACTTGTCCCTTGTTGTGAACCCCAACTTAAAGATATAAGTAACAACAACTCACAAACTTGTTTTTGAGCAGACAACTGGCTTCCTTTGTTGTGCTAACTTACATTATTGCCCTAAATATCAATAATTTATATTTCCAAGTTTTACCAACTTAAATCACTGTTTTAGGCCAAAAAATACAAGTTGGCTTTTTTGCAGTGTGTATACCATTCAAAATCTTTGTCTTTTCAGATACTGCAAAAATAATTGTATAATGATAAATCCAACAGGGTTAGAGGTATAATTGCTCAGAATTCTTGTGTGGTTTATTTTAATACCTCCTAGGCTTCAAAAACATCCAACACACACCTTTAGGAAAAGTCATTGCTGAAAGGCTCGTAGGTTTTATTTTAACAGGGTTACTTGCCTTATTGCTATTAGACCATCCTGGCAGTTGTAGTGTTAAACCATCTAGTTCAGGGATGGGCAACTGGAGGCCCGGGGGCCGCATACGGCCCGCACCCTCACTTGAAGTGGCCCTCAGTACAACTACATTTATTTGAGCATGAAATCTTAAAAGTGCAGTGTAAAAATGTAAAAGTAAGTGGTTATTTTTTATTTGCTTCAAACCTTTTTATTCCTATTTATACTGGTATAGATGCATTTGAGCATGAAATATGTTAAGTTACTAGCCTGGGTATACCCATACTGCCTTGCGCACTCGATTTCATTTCAAACCTGCAGGCGGCCTGGCAACTACTCATCTCATTTGTGATTATTGGCGTTAGCCACGCTATTAAGTTACTGCACTGTAAACATATTTAAAATTGCAGTTTCATCATATCTGGTTAAGTGCACGCTCCTATATGTGGCCCTGTGGTAGTGCCGATGATAAATTGTGGCCCCCTGCAGCATTTAAGTTGCCCATACCAGATCAAGTTGGATCAACAAATACAGCTATTGATTCATGAAGCTTCATTGAGACATGGCTAAGGCTAACGCCTGCTTCAGAATGAAACATGCAGTTTGATGAAAATAATTGTGAGTTTACAATGTCCTTTTTTCACAGCTCACTGGAGACCCTAGCAAGTGTTCTAGAGGAAACAGAGGTGAATAATACTACATTCCTGTCTGTCAACCGTTTGATGGCTGTCCTGCACAAACCCAAAGGCCGCTTCAGAGGCCTTCAATTTTATGCAAATGAGAACGAGGTAAGGCTGCTAGTGGTGGGCCGCGTGGGATGGTAATGTTATCAATGTCCAGACTGACTGAAATATCTTAATGACTATGGAATGGATTGCCATTACATTAGGTACAGACATTCATGTTTCCCTTATGATGTAGCCTACACTGCAAAAAAAGAAAAGTTGGGTGAACTCAAAATTTCAAGGCAACAAACTTCGATACAATTTTAAGTTGGACAGTTAAACTAAATGTTTTGTTTTTGAGTTTGCTCAACTCTGAATTCAGATTTTGAAGTTGTACTAACTTATAATTTTACATTGTAATAACTTTTAATCCTTACTTCTGCTAACTTCTGCAATGTGCTGAATTGGCACGATTGTAACGCCGCTATGAAATGTCAGCTAATGTTGCGACCACAATTTTGAGTTAGTTTTGATACGCTAATGGCTACTCTTGTAGCTGTAACAAGCAGCGCCGCTAGCATCAGTTAGCCGCTAGCATCAGTTAGCCGCTAGCTTTCGTTAATGACCGAATTTCACCGCTTTCCCGCATTTCACAACAAAGAAATAAGAGTTAGCAGAATTATTGTCCCTTGTTGTGAACCCCAACTTAAAGATATAAGTAACAACAACTCACAAACTTGTTTTTGAGCAGACAACTGACTGTGCTAATTTACATTATCGTCCTAAATGTCAATAATTTATATTTCCAAGTTTTACCAACTTAAATCACTGTTTTAGGCCAAAAAGTACAAGTTGGCTTTTTTTGCAGTGTAATGACTTTGGTGATCCCTGACTACCACGAGGTTGATGTCTCAAGAAGTGTTGGATGGGTTGCCATTCAATTTGGTACACACATATTTATGTTACCATTTATGCATTGCATTTTGGTGATCCCCTGCCTTCTCCTGTAGCTTCACACCCACCATAAGTGCAAATTAACAAATATTAGCATGCAGAGTTATGATGGTAATCATTTTAAACATTATACCAGCTTTAAATCAGCATTTTAGAGTTGACATTGTTGGGAGGACCAAGCACCGAGCCTTCTCATTAGCCACCCCCTCCCTCTGGAACTCTCTCCCAAAAACATAAGAGACTGCTCACATCCACTCACCTTCAAAAAACTTGTCAAAACTTGTCACCTGTTCAAAAGTGCTTTTAATGTATGATCAATGTTGTTAAATTTAATTGTTTGTTTTTATTTGTAATTGCATTTTCACTTTGTTTTACTGTAAAGCGTCTTTGAGTACTTTGTAAAGCGCTCTGTAAATAAAAAGTATTATTATTATTATTATTATTATTATTAATGTTAGCAAGTTTGCAAGCCAACATTAGCATTGAGCTCAATGCACTGCTGAACAGTACAGAATCATATGAATAATGTGTTGAGTCAGCATTGTCTGCGAATTTGAATTCTTTCCATCTTTGTATTAATATACAAATTTAGCTGTGAGAGCTGTGTTATTCGGTTACATTTATTTACATAGAATGTTTCTCTGACTTTGTATGTGTGCCTCTGTTGTAGGCAGTGTCAGACAAGGCTGTCACCAACTGCAAAGTGAGTGTTCAACTGCCGAGAGAGCTGGATGTTGGACCAAACAACACGATTGTGTTCTGCATGCTTACCTGGCCTGAGATAAATGGGGTTAGAGACTACACTTTTTCACATAACATTTTGTAGAAAATCATAAAAGCAACAGTCCAAACAACTACACATTAATTTTTGCATTGTATTGACACTGTAATCTTGGTTTTTTAGTGTTTTATCCCATTCCATCCTATTGATTTGTAGAGTACAGCTGAGTACACAGGACAAAACAATTCGAGCAATCAGATTCTTAACTCCATGTGTAATCCTTTACCCCAAAATCATGTATTTAGAATTATTTCCTGCATTCTGGCCAGCCATTGACATGTCCTTGTCTAAATTTGTCAGTAGGATTTCACTAGTGCCATGTTATTTCCATTGCAAGCAGGGGCAGTTTGAAAACTAGAGTGGCCCTTTCCTGTGTGAAACATTTTTGATGAGGAAAAAAAAATAGTTGCAGTTTCCCCATTATATTTTGACATTACATTCATGCAGTGCTTCTGTTTTTGTGGTAAAAGAAGAATTCCACCCAACAGCCACTTTAGGAATAAAGCATTAGCTTCTCTCTACTGACATGATTTAGGAAGCGGAGTGGGTGTGCCTCATTTAGAAGTGAATAAGGTTTGAGTCATTAAAAAGAGGAAACTAAAGGAACACTGTTAAATGTTGCAAATCTGCTTTCATAGCTGGCATGCAATCATTTTTCTACGTAAATGGCCAGACTAAACTAACCACCAGCTACTCGTTTTAACAACAGGAAGTAAAACTAGTCAACAGTCAAGTAAAGACACAGGTTCATCCGTTTGAAAACTGTGATAATATGACCAGCATTATTGTATTTAATCACTTACATTTTGTTAAATAGTACAATGCAAGTAGAGCTACTCAAAACAACTCTTCAGCTTTGATGTAAAGCTTTTTACCCCTCGGTTATCTGGCCAAATTTAAATAATATGCGATACAAACAGGAAACCTAGAGCTGCTGTTTAATGTCACAGGAAACATATTTTAGAGATTTGACACAAAACTCTGTGGTTTCTTAAGTGCGTCACTATCAGAAAGTGCGTCACTATCAGAAAGTTAAGTTCTCTTCGTGTCACCATATTATACAACAATCGCACTAGCAGCAGAAATCCTTAAAAAAAAAAAAAAAAGAGGAAGAAATGTAAATTTCTGACAAAATACAATATCCTCAAATGGTGCAGCAAAGCATGCAATGGCAACTGACAACTCAGTTTTATTTCTGCTCTGTTGCTTTTCACAGTTTTTAATGAAGGAAACAGATTGATAATATAAATCAGTGTTCGGGTCTGACAGGATGGCTGTTTTCCTTTTAACAGTGTACATGTCCTTCATAATGGTGATCACATTTTACACAATAATTGTCTTGTATTATGTTAACAAATGGTTGATTGTGTGTTGTGCTGTAGACCGTCTGGGGAGCCTCGGGTGTGTTATATGAGAGCAGACTGGTTGGCCTGAGTGTGCGGGGCAAGAACATTTCAGGACTTAAGGAGCATGTCAACATCACAGTGAATCTTAATGGACATGTAACTATAACCCAGTAGATTTGTACCTCTTTCACAATCAAAGTCAAATCAAACCATAAATACATGCAAACTAAAAAAATAGTTTTAAAGGAAGTATATTTTTGTGTCACAGGGAACTGAAGAACCCAGCTGTAATTTCTTTGACTTTTCAACAAGGGGTAAGTAACTGCATCACACAGTGGATTGATAATATAAAGACTGTTAGAAGGGCGGGGCGAAAAAATAAAAAGCGCACATTCTGCACAACATGGGGTCCCCACGCAGAAAGCTCTGATGCATCATGTATGATGAAATATTAGCATTAAGTTAAAAGGAGATCCAGATCAAAGTAATTAATGATATGGTACTGACAATTAAAAGTATCAAACCAAACCATGTAGGGGGGTCCGGGGGCTTGTCTTTTTGGTCACATAATGTCTTTTTTTGGTCATTTTGTGTTGTTTTTAGTCATTTTGTGTCTTTCTTAAGTCATTTTGTATCTTGTATTTGGTCAATTTGTGTCTTTTTTTAGTCATTTTGTGTCTTTCTTAAGTCATTTTGTATCTTGTATTTGGTCAATTTGTGTCTTTTTTTTGTCATTTTGTGTCCTTTTTTGGTCATTTTGTGTCTTTTTTTGGTCATTTTGTGTCCTTTTTTGGTCATTTTGTGTCTTTTTTTGGTCATTTTGTCTTTTTTGGGTGATCTGAACTGTGCGTGTGAGATTGTGTTCAGTGAGCGGGGGTCGCGGATAACATGCATGTTAAATTGGGGGTCGCGACTCAAAAAGGTTGAGAACTACTGCCCTAGAGGGCAAACAATATGTTTTTTCAATAAGCCAATAAGGCACTTTCTCTCATTTTCACCACTAGAGGGCACTTTCGCGCGCTTTTTCAACCATGGAGGCACCAATCAGGAAAAAGGGCACTAGAACGGCACTCATTTAGGCACGTTATTGAAATTTCTTGCACTAGAGGGCACATCATCACAAATTATCATATGAAGGGGAACCCTAGAGGGCACCCAATCATTTTTTGCGTATGTGTAAAGGGCAGCCAATAAGGCACTTCCTCTTGTTTTCACCACTCTAGAGGCACTTTAGCGCACTTTTTCAACCATGGAGTCCGCCACTGGCATCACATCCGTCATGAATACCAGTGACAAAGGCTGTTTTTTGTTTGTTAGGAAGATAAGTTTGTTTGGTTCATTGTGGTTTCACACATGACCCGCAAAGTGAGCTGATGTTGTTCAAATGTCTTAGCATCATTTGTATAAAATTTTGTTGTTCTGGTTATTTGACTTTTCAGCATTTAGCACCTATGGCTGCCAAACAGACTGGAAACCTGATCAGAATGAAGTCACCTGCTCCTGTGACCACCTCACATACTTTGGCGTGCTCATGGTAGGCGTGTCCGTCTCCATCATACAAAGTAGAACTGTAGAGACAATCACAAAAAAGTGGTCAGATGTTTACTGAGACTCAATATTAATTAAAAGCTTATTTGAAACTGCTTTCAAATGGCCTGGCCAAGCAGGGGCCACTGTTTAATCAGAGGGGTCAATTAAAAAACGGCAAAGATTATATTTAAGCATTCAAAACCTTTATTTTAGCTCATTTAAAAATCTCATTTAAGTATATTTGGAAGATACAAATACACTGATTGAAACATTATTTTTGCACGACAATGACATTTTTTTGTGCACAATTACTTTTTTTTATTTTGAAAGTGCAGTATAGTGAGAATGATCTTTTTTATATATACACAAGCTTTTATTGCACAATTAAACTATTCTACAATGGACACATTCTGGGTTCCTTTTGTATTTTATATGATGTGGACATAAACACAAAAAATATTTTGTTCTTTTTTCAGAGCAGACGTGATGAGTTTTGAGAACAGACAACATAAATTCACAAAATATTCCATACTAAAGCTGATGAGAATAGAGCTAGGCTACTAAATTATAAAATAAATTTGAATCCACTCCATCAAATACAGTTTATGAAGTAGCCTATATAGAAAAAAATCCCCTGTAAATTGTAATCTTTGTTTTTTTCTCCACAGTTGCCTTCTTCTCCCTCAGATAAAGACCAGGAGGTTCTGACATACATCTCTGTGATTGGCTGTAGTCTTTCTCTTGTTACCCTCGTCCTCACTGTTGTGCTCTTCATCAAAAATAGGTAAAATATTCTCCTCAGGTGGTGACTGTCCTTTACCTCTCCTCACTTCCAATCTATTCCTTCGGTGCTTTCTTAACCCTTTATCTGGCGAAGAACTATATTTGGTAACTTCAGCGGATATCATCAGTGAGACAGTGACACCATGACATCTGACCAATCAGTATGATAATAATATAATAATATTAACTTTATTGACCTGGACCTCCAATGTAAAAATGAAAAATTTAGAAAAAAAATCTGCAAGAAACAGCCGTACAAACAGAGTTATTCTTCAATGACTTGTACCAGGAGAACTTGACTATGACAGCATATTTACTAGATTAAAGTGGCAAATCTACAAGAAAAAAAGTCGCAGATTTAACCCTATAAAGCCAAATGTATCATATTTGAAACACACGTTTTTGAGACCTCTACATCATGAGTCTGACATTTTTTTTCCTGAAAAACCTGATGTATACAATCAATGACCCACATGGTATTTTCAAGAATATTTTTGTCAATTTTGAAAAAAATTAAGATAAGAAAAACTTTCAAATTGTTAAAGATACTTCAATAGGAATATTTAATGGACTGATGTAATGTATATTAATTCAAATTTTATAACTTAATCTATAGTAAAACCGTGTTGAAAATGTGTGTATCATATTCAATACAGCAGGTATTAACGATAACTTATTTGAATATTTGTCAATTGTCATTTTTTTGCATTTCAAATATTATGCATTAAATATAGCAACATAAAGTATTTTTCTCATTCAGGTGAACTAAGTAAAGGTTTAACTGATATAATTAGGTATATTTAGAGTAAAATTTAGATATCTCTCAAACAATTCAAAGAAATACATATTTAGTTGGGGTTTTTTTTTGGTGTGTAATTTTAGATGAAAAAGTGAGCATTGCAAATGTGTTGAAGATAAACAAACTGGGCAACAAATTGCACAAAAGTACCAGATATAGCTAAAATAATTAGCTAGTTTCACTGGTGGATCCGTCATTGCTGCATGAAAACTTCATATCAACAGATGTATCATGTTGTGTTATCTGGAAAAAAAATTATTGTGTATGTTTTAGGGAAATGTTAAAAGGAAAGTCAAAGTTCTAATTGGTTAAAAATATCAGGTTTTATATGTTTTTGTTAGTTTAAGGAAAACAAATTGTGAGCAACAAATTGCACAAAAGACCTGATGTATCAAATATGATAAAAAATTAGAATTCATATATGCAAATTGATATATATATATATATATATATATATATATATATATATATATATATATATATATATATATATATATAATATTCTTGCAATTATTTCATGGTTCAGGCTTTATAGGGTTAAGAGATTTAAAGTGGCAAATCTGTGTGAAAAAAGTCGCAGATTTACGAGAAAAAAGTGGGGAAAAAAGCAACTTTTTTCTCCCAGATTCACCACTTTAAATTTCATAAATCTGCACATTTTTTTCTCGTAGATTTGCCACTTTAACCTCGTAAACTTTTTTCTCAAAAAATTACCCCCCTTTCCATTTTTTTACACATTACACATTCTGGCAGTATGTAATATCCTCCAATATTCTCTAGGGTTGAAATTTGGAATTTGCAAGTATTTCAATGAGTGCCCTATTAATGGTTAACGTCTTTGTCCATGTCTTGCCATATTTGTTACTTTTTCTCTCCATTACTTTAAAATGAAAAGTTTTTACAGTAATGCCATCCTTCCTTCCTTCCTTCCTTCCTTCCTTCCTTCCTTCCTTCCTTATTTTCTTCCTGTTATTCATCTTTGCCCCCATGATATGATCATGAAATCTGTGCATAATTTAACACTGACCACAGACCAATTCTCCTCCAGAAAAGCGAGAGCAGATATCTCCATGAAGGTCCACATCAACCTCGCCATTGCTCTGATCCTCCTCAACGTGCACTTCCTCCCCAACCAGGCGGTGGCAGCAATGTCCTCAGATGGGCTTTGTCTTTACATGGCCCTTGCTCTTCACTACTCCCTGCTGGCCACTTTCACCTGGATGGCCATAGAGGGGTTCCACCTCTACCTTCTCTTAGTCAGAGTCTTCAACATCTATATCAGGAAATACTTGCTCAAACTGAGCTTGGTGGGATGGGGTGAGTATAGATATAAATTCGGTTGTCACAGCAGTCCGGTATTCAAGTACAATAAAATACAATAGAATAAAATACTGAGGTAGCATAAATAAAAACAACAATAGAAAAAAACACAGAATAGAACAAGGACACTTAAGAAGTTAAAAAAAGAAGATCAGTTGGTAGGTTGGCAAGATGATGGTAATAATTAAACTGGAGATATGATGGCAACAATGCTAGTGACTAGGCGGTATATAATAATAATAATAATAATAATAGTACAGTATATAATATAAAATATATAATATAATATGTAATAATAGATAATAAACAATATAAAAATAAAATGAAAAATATAAAGAAAGTAATTTTAAGTAAAATAATATGATATGTAATATATAATAATAATAATAATAATAATAATAAATAAGGGCGGTAAGGCCGGTATAATAATAATAATAGTAGTATATTACAGCATATAGTAATAACAGTAATGGCAGCAACAGTATATATAATAATAATAATAGTAATAATATTAATAACATTCAGTAATGTTGGTTCTGGCAGAGGTAGATGAATTGTATAGTCTTATTGCAGAAGGAAGGAACGACTTTCTGTATCGTTCCTTGGAGCAGATATAGAAAGTATAGCTGATGAGGCCAGGGATAAACACATTGGCAGCATCAGTTAATAAGCTTTTGATTATGGAAGAAGTGCTCTGATCTTTTTACTATTGCAAAAATATGAGCATCAGAGTTTACTTAAAGTACCAAAAGGCGTTGTGTTGGAAGAATGTTGGTTGTCCCTCTTTTAAATACTGGTTAAATAACTTAACATCGAGTTTGGCTCTTGAAAAACTGACCTATATTGTTAGAAAGAGGGCTTCTGAATTTCTTAATATTTGGAAAATATTTCTGGAACTGTTGAGGAATGGAGATATGGAGGAGGCGGTGGGAAAATAAGATAATGAAAAATATGTAATTTGTTGTTGGGAATGTGACCTGTAAGAATGTAAGAATACTCGTCACAGTTTAATTATTTATTTATTTATTTTTTCATTTTATTTACATGTTTTTGTTATTTATTTTTTGTTATCTACATTTATTTGATTATTCATTTGTTTTGGTCCTTTTCAGTATTATTGATATTTTGATTATTATTTCCTTGCTGCCATATGTTTTTGAAGTTCTGGTTGTTGGATGTTGTTATATTAACACAAAAACCAATAAATATATGTTTAAAAAAAAAAAAAAAAAGTACCAAAAGCAAAAGTACTCATTATGCAGACTCTTAGAATAATCTATATTACAAATGAATAGGGTAAGAATGATAACTAATAGATATCACCATGAAACTTCCCCAGTTGATTACTATTAAGACAATTATTTATATAAGTAGCAGATTTAAGAGATTTAAAGTGGCAAATCTGCACCAAAAGAGTCGCAGATTTACGAGAAAAAAGTGGAAAAAAGCAACTTTTTTTCTCCCAGATTCACCACTTTAAATCTCATAAATCTACACATTTTTTTCTCGTAGATTTGCCACTTTAATCTCGTAAACTTTTTTCTCAAAATATTATTTTGGTATGTTTTTTTTTACACATTCTGGCTGTATGTAATATCCTCCAATATTCTCTAGGGTTGAAATTTGGAATTTGCAAGTATTTCAATAAGTGCCCTATTAAGGGTTAAAGTGGTGAATCTGGGAGAAAAAAGTTGCTTTTTTCCAACTTTTTTCTCATAAATCTGCGACTTTTTTCACACAGATTTGCCACTTTAAATCTCTTAAATCTGCAACTTTTTTTCTTGTAGATTTGCCATTTTAATCTAGTAAATTTGCAACTTTATTCTCGAAATATTACCTGAAGTTACCAAATATAGTTCTTTGCCTGATAAAGGGTTAATCTGCGAAGTAACTAAAGTGATCAAATAAATGTAGCAAGGTAAAAAGTACAGTCTTTGCCTCTGAATGTGGGGTAACAGTGTAAAGTTGGGGAAAAAATACCACAAGATTGTACTTTAGTACTTGAGTAAATGTACTTAGTTACTTTCCACCATTGTTCTTAAGCTATTGGTTGTGTTTCAGGTTTCCCTGCGGTCGTTGTGTCCCTGGTGGTCATCATCAACGAAGACTTCTATGGACATTTCCCTCTGGACTCGTCTAAGCCCAACAGCACCAACATGTAAGGGGAAAAGTAGGAACTCATTTGCAAGCATGGCCAATATGTACTCATAATTTACATTTATCATTTGTTTTGCATGTGTATTTACATAACGTGTATTTAAATATATTTGGAAATGGTACACATAACCCATTTGCAGTTATAATGATAACTAATAGGGAGGAATAGCCGAGATGTTCTGATATATTACATTTAATTTAATTTAATTTTTTTTTACAACTTCGGCCTCCCAAATCACTAACCACCTCATCATAGTTAAGCATTACATATAGATCAGTAGTTCTCAACCTTTTTGAGTCGCGACCCCCAATTTAACATGCATGTTGTCAGCAACCCCCACTCACTGAACAGAATCTCACACGCACAGTTCAGATCACCCAAAAAAGAAACAAAATGACCAAAAAAGACACAAAATGACAAAAAAAGACACAAAATGACAAAAAAAGACACAAATTGACCAAAAAAAGACAAAAATAACCAAAAAGACACAAAATGACCAAAAAAAGAAACAAAATGACCAAAAAAGACACAAAATGACCCAAAAATTCACAAAATGACCAAAAAGACAAAAAATTACGAAAAAGACAAAAAATGACCAAAAAAGGCACAAAGTTCCCAAATCAGACACAAAATGACAAAAAAAACACAAAATGACCAAAAAGACACAAAAATGACCAAAACAGACACAAAATGACAAAAAATGACACAAAATTACCCAAAAAAGGAAACAAAATCCCCCCAAAAAAGACACAAAATGACAAAAAAGACACAAAATGACCAAAACAAACACAAAATGACAAAAAATTACCAAAACAGACACAAAATGACAAAAAAAAGACACAAAATGACAAAAAAAAAAAACACAAAATGACAAAAAAAAAGACACAAAATGACCAAAAAAGACACAAAATGACCAAAAAGACTAAACCACATGAACACTTTAACACAGTGGAGACAGAGCTGACTTCCAAAATGATTTGGCGACCCCCAGAAATCATCTCGCGACCCCAACTGGGGTCCCGACCCCAAGGTTGAGAATAGCTGATATAGAGGATCCGGGATATGGAACTCACTTCCTCTTTACTTACTCAACCTTTCTCGTTTATCATTTAAAAAATCTTTAAAAAACCTATTTCTATTTCAATAACCTATTATAATTCTTGTTTCATTGCTATGTTCTTTTTTTATTTTTATGTTATATTAGGGAATCCCACTATTCAACCCCCATGAGGGTTTTTGGGGTTTTCCTGGCATGTCTTTATTTTATTTCAATATGTATATGGAATATATAAATTGTATTATTGTTGTTGTTATTATGTTATTTTCTTTCTTTGAAAACTGTGCCAAATAAATCAAATAAAAAAAATCAATAATGGACAGAAAACCCATGTCACCAAGCATCTGAGTGGCTCAAGTTGAGACACCAAATCTCTTTTAGCTGTAGAGATTTTTTTTTTTTCAAACTTCTCTTTATTGGGTTTTTTTCTTTCGTTCACATACAAAAATAAAGAATGTACATGTTCATTTATGCTTAAAATCAACACGAAAGAGCAGAATGATAGTAGAAAAATAAAATCAACAAAAAAAACCCCCACAAAAAACAGAAACAAAACAAAACAAACAAACAAAAAAAAAAACCTAGGTGGAGTCAAATCAAATATCAAAACAAAAATAAGGTTTACAAATAAAATAGATTTAAATATTAATAATACAACTGGGAGGACGTCAGGTTTTCCAAAATTTACATTTGTTAATTTTTCACTGGGTTATATTTAGTATAATAATACAAAAATAGCTGCCATATTGTGTAAAAGGTATCTATCTTACCTCTCAGGGTGAATTTTATTTTTTCTAACTGCAAATGTTTCATTATATCATTCATTAAAGTTTGATAAACTGGAGGATTTTTTTGTTTCCAGTTCAGCAGAATTGTTCTTTTCGCTAACAGTGTCACAAAACAAATCACATTCTTTTGGTTATTTGACAAAGAGAGCTCCAAGGCAGGTATAGATATTTTAACTGTTTAGCTTAATCTTTAGTCCCCTGAATTATATTACAGAATTCATATCAGATCAGACAAAACTCAGCCGCCAGACTCCTCACCTGCACTAAAAAACATGATCACATCACCCCGGTCCTCGCATCACTCCACTGGCTCCCCATCCGTCACCGCATCAACTATAAACTACTTCTAACTGTCTACAAATCCCTCCATGGTCTGGCCCCTACATACCTGTCTGACCTCCTGCACCACCACACCCCCTCCAGAGCTCTACGGTCAGCTGACCAGCTGCTGTTGGAGGTGCCCAGGTCCAGACTAAAAACAAGGGGCGACAGGGCCTTCTCAGTAGCAGCCCCCAGACTCTGGAACTGCCTCCCCCTCCACATCCGTGCAGCGCAGTCCCTAAATGTTTTTAAGTCTCACTTAAAAACCCACCTCTTTTCTCTTGCCTACAATTAAAGTTTTTTTGTTGTTTTGTTTGTATTGTCTTGTTTTGTTTTGTTTTGTTTTGCTTTGTTTTGTTTTAGTCTCTTTTTACCTTTGTCAATTCTGTATTTTATTGCACTTTTTGCACTTTTATGTGAAGCACTTTGGTGCGGCTCAGCCGTCTGTAAATGCGCTATATAAATAAATTTGACTTGACTTGACTTGATTTCTGAGATTCAATCCTCATCAATATTCTCTGTCTCTGTCTCTCTTTATAGATGCTATATAGGAGATACCACAGTGAAGATGGTGACTACAGTGGGAGTGTTTGGGCTGGTGTTCCTCTTTAACGTGGCCATGTTAGCAGTGACAATCAGACGCATCGTGGGATTCCGCCAAAGCCAAGAGGTTCGAATCTATCTGCATCTTTTAATCTTTGTCTTAAAAACTGATCTTTAAATGGAGAGGTCTGGTGATATTATTTATATCTTTTGTGATGAAACCACAACCAACAATGAACTCTTCCTACTACCAAGTATTGTCTTTGTATTTTGTGTCAATCCCACAGATGCTGTCCTGCTGCTGTAAATACTAGCGCACAGAATATGTATTTTTGTGTATTTATTTTTTATTGTTTTCATAACAGAAAAATATATACAAATTAGAGATGATTGGTGGAGCTACACAGAACAATACATGTTTTGTTTTTTTTGACAGAGTTTTTGACATTAGACAAACAAAACAAGGGTATAACATAAATGGCAAAGCAACAGAGTAACACTAATTCCGTTTTTAGACATTAAATCAAGAAAAGGTTGCCATATTTTAAAAAAGATATCCTCTTTAGTAGAAAAGCTAAAATGGCCAACTTTTCCAGGAATTCCAAGAGTCTTGTTTCAAAATCAAACTATATATTTGTGACCTTTTTGTCTATTTTTTTATATATTTTTTTTACCTTTGTGGAAGCTGCATGTGCATGTTGACATAAATTATATCTATATAACAGTATGTAAAAGAAAAAAGCATCACCCACAGTATTATCTTTTATTACCACAGCAGGCATGACTCCTGTAGACTCCTGTATTATCCTCAATAGCAGTTTTGATGTTTATTTTTCCAGTTGATTCTGATAGTGCAGTAGTTCTCAACCTTTTTGAGTCGCGACCCCCAATTTAACATGCATGTTGTCCGCGACCCCCGCTCACTGAACAGAATCTCACATGCACAGTTCAGATCACCCAAAAAAGAAACAAAATGACCAAAAACAGTCAACAAATGACCAAAACAGACACAAAATGACCAAAAAAGGACACAAAATGACCAAAAAAAGACACAAAATGACCAAAAAAAGACACAAATTGAACAAAAAGGACACAAAATGACCAAAAAAAGACACAAAATGACCAAAAAAAGAAACAAATTGAGCAAAAAAGACACAAAATGACCAAAAAAAGACACAAAATGACAAAAACAAGACACAAAATGACTAAAGAAAGACACAAAATGACAAAAAAGAACACAAAATGACAAAAAAAGAAATACAAAATGACAAAAAAAAAACACAAAATGACCAAAAAAGACACAAATTGACCAAAAAGGAAACAACATGACCAAAAAAGAAACAAATTGAGCAAAAAAGACACAAAATGACCAAAAAAAAGACATTAAGTGACCATAAAGACTAAAACACATTAACACATGAACACTTTAACACAGTGGAGACAGAGCTGACTTCCAAAATGATTTGGCGACCCCCAGAAATCATCTCGCGACCCCAATTGGGGTCCCGACCCCAAGGTTGAGAACAGCTGTGATAGTGTATGACCTGCTAATGTGTCATTTTACACTATATTTTGCTGATCAGTTCGGGCCGAATGACCGTGCCAGAGCCAAGCGAGACTTCTGCACCCTGATGGGGGTCACAGCTCTGCTGGGCATCACCTGGGGCCTGGTCTTCTTCTCCTTCGGCCACCTGAACACTGCTGGCCTCTACCTCTTCTGCATCCTGAACTCACTGCAAGGTCTGCACAATTAGCTTCCACATGTTCAACTCTATCTTGTGTTGGTGTTCCCATAAACCAACATGATCTCACAGGAATCCGTGGAATAGCCACGGATTCACTCAAATTTCCGTGAAACTGACACGGATTTCGCTACAATGCAAGTTAATGCCAGTCATATCCCGTGGCTATTCCAACATACAAAGTGATTATGTACATTCACTGAGTGAATATTTAGAAAATAAAACATATATTTCTCGCTAGAAATGTGATCAAAATCCATTTTTATGCAGAAACTAAGTCAAAATATAGTTTTTTTCACTAAAAATGAGAGAACTGTCCGCCATGTTTTTTGTTCAGACCGCCGGGACCTTGAAAGTCATGTGACTTGGAATAAACCAATAGGAAAAAATATTAACTTGCATTGTAGCGAAATCCGTGTCAGTTTCACAGAAATTTGAGTGAATCTGTGGCTATTTCACGTATTTCTGTGAGACCAGGTTCCCATAAACATGACAGAAAGGCTTATTGGGCGCATATTTGTTGTTTGTTTTGTTGTTGTTTGTTGTTGTACAGTTGAAACCAGAAGTTTACATACACTATATAAAAAGACACATATGCTTTTTTTTCTCACTGTCTGACATGAAATCAGACAATCACTTTTCCTGTTTTAGGTCCGTTAGGATTACCAAAATTATTTCTATTTGCTAAATGCCAGAATAGTGAGAGAAGGATTTTTTTAGACAATTTTTTATGACTTTCTTCAAAGTCAGAAGTTTACATACACTAACATTATTATGCCTTGAAACAATTTGGGAAAGCCCAGATGATGCTGTCATGTCTTTGGAAGCTTCTGATAGGTTTATTGACAACATTTGAGTTAATTGGAGACACACCTGTGGACGTATTTTAAGGCACACCTGAAACACACTGCTTCTTTGTGTAACATCATGGGAAAGTCAAAAGAAATCAACCAAAATATCAGGAAGAGAATTGTGGACTTGAACAAGTCTGGTTCATCCTTGGGTGATATTTCCAGATGCCTGAAGGTTCCACATTCATCTGTTCAAATAATTATACCCAAGTATGAACACCATGGGAATGTCCAGCCATCATAGAGCAAATAGAAATAATTTTGGTAATCCTAACGGACCTAAAACAGGAAAAGTGATTGTCTGACTTCATGTCAGACAGTGAGAAAAAAAGTATCTTTTTATATAGTGTATGTAAACTTCTGGTTTCAACTGTATATGCAAAGCAGATCCTGTTGGCTTGATAAAACTACAGATGGCTGATAAAAACAAGTCTTTATATTGAGTCTAGTCTAACTTGGGTAAGAGCAGGAACTGTAATATTGTGGGAATGTCCCATTGTTAATGTGTAATGGAAACACAAATTTGTACAAGCGCATGGAAAGCTTCACAACAGCAGCATATCTGTCTTTTCAACCAGGTTGAAAATGTTTTTTCCTATTTCCAACAGAATCCAAGGTCAGGAAGTCTGTCAAGAATAAATGGGGCATAATATATAATAATATTTCATGTGTGGTGAATATTGGACTATTTGTATATTGACAAACAGTGACATGACTCGGTTAGAGTGCTTATCAGGGGCATTTGCATGCTTTGCATGATCCTCTCCTCCTGTATTCTCTCTAACACTTTGCTTTTCACTCCTCTGACGCAGGTTTCTTCATCTTCCTGTGGTTTTTGATGTCTTTGGGAAAGACTGGAAACCAAGCAACTAGGACAAGTAGTGAAACACGCAGCTCCAAAAGCTAAGCCTCAACCCATCACACACTAAAAAATGTTTTTTTGTGTTTTCTTGTGTGTGTGTTAGGGGGATTTATTCAGAAATACTACAAGTAATACATCAAATTTGTCAAATTTGATTTTTTTCCCCTTTTTTTTTTAACAGTGTAGCAAAAAAACAGACATGCTAGTTAGAGCTAACTCGAGGAAGTGACGCTAGTATTAAATGCAAAACATTTGAACAACTCACAGTTTCAGTGCTATTTTAAAGGTTATGTCTTTAATGTCGTACCCTGGTGTGCTAAAAGATCTTCTGCTTTGTGAATTCTGTGCACCAATGTGTGAACAGGAAGAGAACATGCAAACTTTTAACAGAAAATCAAGAACCTGTTACGGTGTGATGTGCACACTGAGAAACTGTGGTATCCTGAGCTTTTTTTTCTACAAAGAATATGTTTAAAGCATATTCTAATGCAGCATATATAGGATAGTTAATTTTTTTCATTTTGGGGAAGCATGGCAGGTTTTTACCCTGTCTCTCCTTTTTGTGAAAGTTTCAGTAGAAAATAGTGCAATAAACAGATCCCAGAATGACCGTTAAAGTCACTCTCGACTCAAAAATGTATTTTTTGTAAGATATGTTCCTTGACTAAACTGACATGTATATGTCTTAAGTTTGAGAGGTGTTTTTATAGTACTTAACTGAAGTGGAGGATGCTGTGCCCGTCTGTAAACAACTGAGATCCAAACATACGACGGGCCAACTAGATTTTGTATGTCACAACTTCGTAAGCCAAGCAAAAGCTGTAAATAAACTTAAAACCTCCAGCACAGAGCAGACTTATCAGAGAGCTTAAACACACTGTAGCATTATAGCAGATATTACTAAAAATTTCAAGGCAACAAACTTCGATAACATTTTAAGTTGGACAATTAAACTAAATATTTTAAGTTTTGTTTTTGAGTTTGCTCAACTCTGAATTCAGATTTTTGTCAACTCAACTGTAAGTTGTACTAACTTACAATTTTTCATTGTAATAACTTTTAATCCTTACTTCTGCTAACTTCTGCAATGTGCTGAATTGGCACGATTGTAACGCTGCTATGAAATGTCAGCTAATGTTGCGACCACAATTTTGAGTTAGCATTGATACGCTAATGGCTACTCTTGTAGCTGTAACAAGCAGCGCCGCTAGCATCAGTAAGCCGATAGCATCAGTTAGCCGCTAGCATCAGTAAGCCGCTAGCATCAGTTAGCCGCTAGCTTTCGCTAATGACCGAATTCCACCGCTTTCTCGCATTTCACAACAAAGAAATAAGAGTTGGCAGAACTATTGTCCCTTGTTGTGAACCCCAACTTAAAGATATAAGTAACAACACCAACTTGTTTTTGAGCAGACAACTGGCTTGTTTTGTTCTGCTAACTTACATTATTGCCCTAAATATCAATCATTTATATTTCCAAGTTTTACCAACTTAAATCACTGTTTTAGGCCAAAAAATAGAAGTTGGCTTTTTTGCAGTGTAGTGCAAGGTGGTGGGCGGGGCAGGCGCCAGATTCAAAAACTCCTTATGGCCCCTTTCTAAAATAGCTTTTTCTCCTTTTAATGTGGGACAACAATGTTGAACTAAATATTAGTCATTACAGAGGATTTTAAAGAGAGAGAATGCATTTAGCAATACAACCTTGTCTCCTAAAAATGACATTCCTATTCAACAAGACGGTCCTCTCCCTAAATATGATCTCATATGTCGTTTGCACAGCAGCTTATGATGACCCATATTAATGTATGTAGTTAGAAACTGTAGTTATGATGAAGGACGCAGAGGCAGAAGTGAGATACTGAGAGTAAAAGCAAAGGTGAGGTATGAAAAACGACAATGTCCACTTAGTGAGGACTTCAGGGATGGTGAAGGGGGTTAAAATATTTACAAAATAAAAAATATATATATATAATATATATATATTTGTTAGCAAAATAAGTTAACATAGATTTGACATGGAACACAAGCAGTGGACCTCTTCCCTTTGCAGACCTTTGGGCTTTGATTTAGAATCATAACAAATGTAATATGTTATTATTTACATTGTAGTTTTGTTGCATGGGAATGTAAAAATTATCTACGGCATATTGTATTTGAAATACTGATTTGTGAAAATGTTAATCATGTATATAAATTAAATCTTTTTTCATATGTTTCACAATGTCACAATGTGTGTTTTTATCTTCCAACATCGTTTCAACCTATCACTGAGATTAACATTAATATATAGATATTCCCCTATTAGTCGCACAGGGAAATTCAACCACTGCATTTAACCCATCCTTTTACACGCCAGTGAACACACCATGCCCAGGGAGCAGTGGGGGGTTAGCTCAAAGGCACCTCGGCCACTCTTGACCTTTCAGTCCTGGGATTCGAACATCAATTCTCCGGTTACAGGCCTGATTCTCTAATCTCTAATCCAGTAGTTCTCAACCTTTTTGAGTCGCGACCCCCAATTTAACATGCATGTTGTCCGCGACCCCCGCTCACTGAACAGAATCTCACACACACAGTTCAGATCACCCAAAAAACAAACAAAATGACCACAAAATGACTAAAAAGACACAAAATGAGCAAAAAAAGGAAACAAAATGACCAAAAAAGACACAAAATGACGCAGAAAAGAAACAAAATGACCAATAAAAGACAAAATGACTAAAAAAAAGACACAAAATGACTAAGAAAAGACACAAAATGACCAAAAAAGGAAACAAAATGACCAAAAAAGACACAAATTGACCACAAAATGACCAAAAAAAGGAAACGAAATGACCAAAAAAGACACAAAATGACGCAGAAAGAAACAAAATGACCAATAAAAGACAAAATGACTAAAAAAAGACACAAAATGACTAAGAAAAGACACAAAATGACCAAAAAAGGAAACAAAATGACCAAAAAAAGACACAAAATTTCAAAAAAAGACACAAAATGACCCAAAAAAATCCCAGAAATTACCAAAAAAAGACATGAAATGACCAAAAAGACTAAAACACTTTAACACAGTGGAGACAGAGCTGACTTCCAAAATGATTTGGCGACCCCCAGAAATCATCTTGCGACCCCAACTGGGGTCCTGACCCCAAGGTTGAGAATAGCTGCTCTAATCCACTGATAAGAGGTTAGAGACACATCAGCACACCTGCTGCTTTACAGTCTTCAGTGGTTTTCCGCACCATAAGGTTTTGTTACATGATATCAAATTTGTGTTGACAGACCTGGTTTACTGCAGCCGACTATGACATCAGTCCTCACCATATAAACGTGGAACAAATTCACCTGCAGTAAATTTAATGCACTGATAAAAAAATGATTTGCATAAAACAAACAGACCGCAACATAAGCACGATTGTATTAGACCTTAAGCTCTAAACCATGAGGTAACACAACCAGCACGGTTCACAAATACTCGTCTGGTTGATCCTGTTCACTTCAGAGAGAGCTCCCCTGTGTCCTCTGAGCATTAACGTAAGTATTTGTTCAATTCTTTGTCCTTCCTTGATGTATTCTTTGAATATTAATGTGATGGTATTTTGTAGTTGCTTGTGGAAGTCTAAAGACAACATAAAGTCATTGTGGTGAAGTTACAATAAACTAAAAACTAAAAACAGTTGAATATTTTAGCTAGTTTTTAGAAATGTAGGACTGTATAAAGGATGTCCCTCTATTTGGCCAACAGTTTTTATTTTTATTTACAGTACAGGCCAAAAGTTTGGACACACCTTCTCATTCAATGCGTTTTTCTTTATTTTCATGACTATTTACATTGTAGATTCTCACTGAAGGCATCAAAACTATGAATGAACACATATGGAATTATGTACTTAACAAAAAAAGTGTGAAATAACTGAAAACATGTCTTGTATTTTAGATTCCTCAAAGTAGCCACCCTTTGCTTACTAGAATATAAGACATGTTTTCAGTTATTTCACACTTTTTTGTTAAGTACATAATTCCACATGTGTTCATTAATAGTTTTGATGAATCTACAATGTCAATAGTCATGAAAATAAAGGAAAAACATTGAATGAGAAGGTGTGTCCAAACTTTTGGCCTGTACTGTATATTTTTACATTTTGGAGTTTCAGATTATTTCCATATTGTTACCATGAGGAGAGTTGATGCTATAATTGTCTTTTTTTCTCTTTTGGATTTGACAGGACTACTGTGTCCATGTGAGGGTAATCTATTTCAACACATAATAAAACTGGAATGTGTTCAAATTATTTTGATTATTAATATAAACTAAATCATAGTTTGACTCAAGTATAATTAATTGCTTGTACACTTGTGCCACTAATTTGGAGAGTGTGTTACTATTTGTGGGTATTTGATTTAATAGAAAAAGCAACAAAAGAACAGCAGTGGGTGTCATATATTCTGCTTCGTGCCATTTCTTTTTTCTGACAGAAAAAAAGTTTTTTTGGGATATGAATTGACTTCCAGCTGAGTTTAATTGAATATACAGTATCTGCACTACAGTGCAGCTTTATTTCTGCTTTTTTTATTTTTTCCATCAGGAACATATTCAGAGGAAGTACAATGGTTCCCTTACTGCTGTTACTGCTGCTGCCTGGACTGCTGGCTGAACAAGGTATGAATGGCAGTTTAATTAGTTTAGGCTTTGTTTACCAAAGAAAGAACAATGCATAAATGCAAAATAGGTAGAAACAGATATAACTAATTTATTTATTTATTATTTTGGTATATTTGCAATTCATTTTTCAACCAGAATAGCTGAATAATAGCACCAAATATGTAATCTAGGACAGCAGAACACAAAACAACTGGCTTGGAGTTGGTTCTGAGGACTTAAAAAAAAAAAAGCTTTATAATAAGGTCCTTAATAACCATTAATTAACAAGTAATAAGGCATTGTTCTCGCTTTACATCCAGTAGTTGCAAAAAGCATAGTTAAGTTATAGTTAACTTATAATAGATGAGCATATAAATAATAAAGCATATTTTAATATCAATAAGCAAACAAAATAAGATTAATAAAGGCATGGCAAAGACATAATGGGTGGGTCATGGGTGTTTGTAATGCCTTTATTAACACTTATATAAGCTTATAAACACACAGTAATGTTAATACGCATCTTGTAAGGACTTACAAGGGCCTTATTACTTGTTAATTAATGGTTATTACAAGGACCTTAGATAGATAGATAGATAGATAGATAGATAGATAGATAGATAGATAGATAGATAGATAGATAGATAGATAGATAGATAGATAGATAGATAGATAGATAGATAGATAGATATACTTTATTTATCCCAAGCTGGGAAATTACAGATTCACCTTATTATAAAGCGTTACAGTTTCTCTTTATCTATCTTGACCAACAACACATACCAGAAAAGAACAGTGAAACCACATGACAGGCTCAAAATTCGTCCGAATGCTAAAGATAAGTTAACCACAAACCACTGATAGCATCCTCTTCACATCCACATGCTTTAGACGGAAATTACTCATTTTAACCAAAGCATTAAATATATTTTTATTAGATTTTAATATAATTCGAGCTCGCCTTATGTAATCATAATAAAAAGTCAAACATAAAACTCACTGTAGACATATATAGATGATCAAGCCTAACCCTAACCCTAATAAAGGCATGGCAAAGACATAATGGGTGGGTCATGGGTGTTTGTAATGCCATTATTAACACTTATATAAGCTTATAAACACACAATACTGTTAATAAGCATCTTGTAAGGACTTACAAGGGCAGTCTGTGGCCCTAGAGGTTAGGAATCGGGCTTGTAACTGGAGAGTCGCTGGTTCGAATCCCGGTACTGACAGGTCTAGGACTGAAGTGCCCTTGAGCAAGGCACCTAACCCCCCCTCCTTGCTCCTTGTGTTCACTTGTGTGTAAAAAAAGGATGGGTTAAATGCAGAGGTTGAATTTCCCCATTGTGGGATTAATAAAGTACTCTTCTTCTTATTACTTGTTAATTAATGGTTATTACAAGGACCTTAATATAAAGCGTGACCGAAAAATGTAGCTTCTGTTATTGAAAGTCAAATGATTGTACAGAGCAGGGGTCTAAAAATCTAATCTGCCTCAGTACGCTATGATCTACTCAATGCATTCACCCGACAGTGTTAAAAGCCATGTCATTCTGTGCTTTATACACTGATGATATGGGAGACACCAGTAAAACTCCTCACACATTCAGTTACTTTTAAATCAGTGAATCACATTAAAACCTAGATTTTTTTTTCCGGTGCTCCAAAGTATTTCAGTGTCATTTTTATGTTGAAATAAACAAGGTCAGATAGGATTTTAGTTATAGGATATTAGATAGGATATTAGGGGTCTGTAAACCCAATGACAAACATCTGAGAGGGAATTATAACATTCTGACTGTAAGAAGGTAAAGAGAATAAGTAAATAATACTTCCCAAATAAATATATTGAACTAAACTAATCAGATAACCTGTATTTTGTTTTTTTCCAGTCTGATAAGCCAATAGCCATATGCAAATTTGGTGCTCTCTTAAAACATGTTTTGCCTTTATTATGGTCATTTATCACGCTGTTGTTTGTACCCCCTATGATATAATCATGGTTTCATGAAAAACAAACAAAAAACATTTGAATATACAAATCTAAAAATGTTTTACAAAGATGGTTGCTTGCTTGGAATATTTTTTTTTCTCCCCTCAATGAAACAACAAACAATACTACTTCAGGTCTCTACACTGCAAAAAAAGAAAAGTTGGGTGAACTCAAAATTTCAAGGCAACAAACTTCGATAAAATTTTAAGTTGGACAATTAAACTAAATATTTTAAGTTTTGTGTTTGAGTTTGCTAACTCTGAATTCCTCTGGCATGATTGTAACGCCGCTATGAATGTCAGCTAATGTTGTGACCACAATTTTGTTAGCATTGATACGCTAATGGCTACTCTTGTAGCTGTAACAAGCAGCGCCGCTAGCGTCAGTTAGCCGCTAGCATCAGTTAGCCGCTAGCATCAGTGAGCCGCTAGCTTTCGCTAATGACCAAATTTCACAACAAAGAAATAAGAGTTATCAGAACTATTGTCCCTTGTTGTGAACCCCAACTTAAAGATATAAGTAACAACAACTCACCAACTTGTTTTTGAGCAGACAACTGGCTTCCTTTGTTGTGCTAATTTACATTATTGCCCTAAATGTCAGTAATTTATATTTACAAGTTTTACCAAATGAAATCACTGTTTTAGACCAAAAAATACAAGTCGGCTTTTTTGCAGTGTAGTGTCAAATACATGTAAGATCCAGTGAGTTACTTCTGTGTTCAGTTTGTCTCACACTTCATCCGGTATCATAATTATTAACATAATGATTATTTTTCCTTAATTTCTATCTATTTTTAAGTTATTTCAAATTTTTAAAAATAAGTACTAATGGCAGTAATACTTCTCATAAAGGAACATTGTAAGCTATACTGATAAAAAAACAAACAAGTGAAACAGCAGTGCACTCCTGTGGCCATCTGATGCTGCACCTATGACTGAAAGTATTATCTCCTGGAGTGCATTGTGTTGGAATTGACATAATACAAATGTTTTACTACTTCCTGTTGCCAGTAGGTGATGCTACGACTGTGACTCACTGGGTGTGTAGATGTCTTTAGGCCTGGACACTGAAGCAACTGTTAAACCATTAGCTAAAAATGAAAAAGTCCTTGTTATTGAAGGTATGTACGATACAGTGAGTTGTTTCTGTGTTCAGTTTGTTTCCAAATTTCAGATTACACCACAATTAATAACATGACGGATACCATCATCTCTGACAATACAACTCGTTATGTGGACTGCCGTTATGCGGATGGATTGCCCTGTCTCATTGAATGCACGCTGAGCAACATAACACAGTTTACTGGATCTATTTGTTTGAAGGCTGATAAGAAAATAAAAGGAAGTGTGGTTGAGTACAACATGGAGCCATGTAAGTACACTGACTCTGTAGCAAATTATCTCTGATGGGGTCAGAAATAAATATCACATAAATAAATATATCTTATGTCCATCCTTTCTCACTTCTCAGATACCACTTGTACTGTGTACCTTTGCAACGAAACTAAAATCGTTGAACTGATGAAGTCATTGGAGACGGAAGAGTCCGAACAGATGCAATTGTCGAGACTCCTCCACATAAAGAAATCATGTCCACATCTCTTCCAAGTCAGCTATGTAGTCAAGGCATCATATATCAGGTAAGTAGCAAACCTACTGCAGGTACACTCAGTGCTACTGTTTCCTGTAATACTGTTTTTAGCTGTGGTTTAACCCTTTATCAGGCAAAGAACTATATTTGGTAACTTCAGGTAATATTTGGAGAAAAAAGTCGCAGATTTAAGAGATTTAAAGTGGCAAATATGTGCAAAAAAAGTCGCAGATTTACACTTCTAATGCACAACATGGGTCAAAAATGACTCATTCATCCAAATTTGATTTAAAATTAAATGACCTAATACTATAATAATAGTAATTTGTTTCAAATAGTTACTTTCCACACTCATATATTTCATATATTTAACATGTTTATGTATCATTTTGTCACACACATACAGTGTATCTGGAAGGTTTTCACAGCGCTTCACTTTTTCCACATTTTTTTATTTTTCAGCCTTATTCCAAAATTGATTAAATTCATTTTTCCTTAAAATTGTACACACACAATACCCCCATAATGAAATGTTTTGACCCATGTTGTGCATTAGAAGCGTAGTGATACAAAAAGGGTTTTTATTCAAAAAGTAAGAAATGAAAAACAAAAAATTAGGATATATGATGATCAAAAACAAGTTGATTGAGGAAAACCTGGAATACTGAATGATGAAATTAATTTATTGCAAAAATATAGAAAATTAAAACCTCAGTCGGGTCACTTTAGACCATGTTGTGCATCAAAGGGTTAAGCATGATTTTAACAATTCATTGGACGATTCATAAAACATTTGTGGCAGTGACCTCCTACAGTAGGAGCAGTAGTAGGTTTCTAAACTTTGTCATTTAGGCTCCGTTTACATGATGACGGTCTGAACAGAAGACGCAAAAGTGGCGTCACGTCTTCACTTTTTATTCCTCGTTTAGACGAGCATTTTCGGGAGGAAATCTACTGCATACGGTAACGCAAAAGTGTGTGGATTTCGATTGTATTCATGCCAGGCGGCATCACTTAAAGCGATAAGAGCATCTTTGGGTATGTGGAAGTTTTCACGCCACACATTTCCATCAGCTACTCCTTCCACAAAGTTCTCCACCATCACTAGATCTCCCAGGTATTCCAGATCCTTCTCTGTTCACTAATACTATCTGTACATATCCTGTACATTTGGTGGAAAGACTCCTGTAAGTTTATTAGAGCTGCCAGAGCAGCTTGAAGGTCCGACGCATGGAAATAATCCCACATGTTTGTTTATTTTCCTGTACTGGAGCATGTATGTGACGTAAACACATACGTGACGTGAGCAGATCAGATCAGAGTTTTGTGTCTTGTCAGTGTAGACGACACGCTACGGAGGAGCGGATTCAACTTTTCCACTTTGGAAGGTGGTTTCAGTCTAAACGAAAGGCACTTCCGATAAAATATTTTGTCGTTTTTACCCGGAAGCGTCCTCATGTAAACGGGGCCTTGGATTGAAGCTAAGTTCAGGAGCAGGAGCACACCTCCACCCTACCTAACCCTCTCCTCCTCCTTTTTGCATTTCGTGCCAACGCTGAGATGCATCAGCAAGCACACTCGTGGTAACCAAGAACCAGAACACAGGTGCATCCTGCTGCTTACTGTCAGAAACTGCAGCAGCCCACACCACCAGGCTGCAGGCACGCAATGGCCTACTTCTAGCAACCACAGTAGCCTCCTCCAGCCAGGCTTCCTGGCACCAGGAGGCCACAATCAGCAGCCACTTTACAAACCAACTGCTCTTTTTAATGTCCCAACAGATCAGCTGACCAATCAATACACAGATTCTGATTGATTGTCTCCTCTCTTCTTGTCTCCTCTGAGATACATTTAGAGACTGGAGCATCCTCAGTGATGGCAGACTTTTATGAACTATATTTACAGAGTTAAATGGAGCCATTAACCCTTTATCAGGCGAAGAACTATATTTGGTAACTTCAGTGGATATCAAAATGGGGTCGAGAAAAAAGTTGCAAATTTACTAGATTAAAGTGTCAAATCTACAAGAAAAAAAGTTGCAGATTTTCGAGATTTAAAGTGGCAAATCTACAAGAAAAAAAGTTGCAGATTTAAGAGATTTAAAGTGGCAAATCTGCGCGAAAAAAAGTCGCAGATTTACGAGATTTGAAGTGGTGAATCTGCGCGAAAAAAATTGCTGATTTACAAGATGAAAATAATATTTTGAGAAAAAAGTTTACGAGATTAAAGTGGCAAATCTACGAGAAAAAAATGCACAGATTTATCAGATTTAAAGTGATGAATCTGCGAGAAAAAAGTTTTTTTCCCACTTCTCGTAAATCTGTGACTTTTTTCCACGCAGATTTGCCACTTTAAATCTGTTAAATCTGCGTCTTTTTTTCTTGTAGATCTGCCACTTTAATCTAATAAATTTGCAACCTTTTTTTAATTTTGGATATCTGCTGAAGTTACCAAATACGGTTCTTCGCCTGATAAAGGGTTAAACGTCAAATAAGTGTGTTTTTCAGGTCTGGACCATAACTGGTTAAAACATGTTTTAACAAAATTTGAGGTCTGTTGTCTTTCTGCAGTGTGGAAAAGCACATGATCCATAACATCATGGGAAAAGCCCCGCTTGAGACTCAAAGCTCCATTACCTACAAGATGAAGGACTTGTCTCTGAATGTGATCAACATCACTGAAACTGATCTCAGCTCCACCGACCCCATCATCAAGATAGAAGCTCCACAGGTACACAAACTGAGATGCTCAGTTAAAGCAAACCTGTCAGTGGCGGACTCAGAGGGGGGGCAGGAGGGGCGACCACCCCCTCTCATGCCTCCACGGTTGAAAAAGCGCGCTAAAGTGCCCTCTAGAGTGGTGAAAACGAGAGGAAGTGCCTTATTGGCTGCCCTTTACACGTGCAAAAAATGATTTGGTGCCCTCTAGGGTGGCCCTTTATTCAATAAATTATGATGATGTGCCCTCTAGTGCAAGAAAATTCGATAACGTGCCTTAATGAGAGCCCTTCTAGTGCCCTTTTTCCTGTTTGGTGCCTCCGTGGTTGAAAAAGCGCGCAAAAGTGCCTTCGAGAGTGGTGAAAATGAGAGAAAGTGCCTTATTGGCTGCCTTTTACACATGAAAAAACGTATTGATTGCCCTCTAGGGTTCCCTTTTATAAAATAAATTATGTTGATGTGCCCTCTAGAGATTCTATAATACGATATCACCCAACTGTGAATAATGCTGTGAGATGTTTGCTCTCATTTAGCTCTCAAAATGCACAAAATAGATGCATTTTACTTAAAAATTTACAAATTTTCTCCTGGGGGGGCATGCCCCCGGACCCCCTACATGGTTCGGTTCAATACTTTTAACTGTCAGAACCATATCATTAATTACTTTGATCTGGATCTCCCTTTAACTTAATGCTAATATTTCATCATACATGATGCATCAGAGCTTTCTGCGTGGGGGTCCCATGTTGTGCAGAATGTGCCCTTTTTATTTTTTCGCCCCTGCCCTTCTAACAGTCTGAGTCCGCCACTGAAACCCTTTGTTGACCAATTTTCGGATAACATTCAAGATTTTTGTGTGTTCTGAGTGTAAACCACAAACTTCCCTGCCCAACCTTATCTCTTTACATCCACTGTTAGCTGCTGCCCCAAAACACTTCATTTATCCCAGAGATTTGGCTGCCTACGTTCGACCTGCAGAACATCCCAATGGAGAAGAGGGTTATTGGTTTGGTCAGCTACATGGAGCAGAGCCAATTCCAAGTATTTCTTTTATTTATTCTTGAAATTATCTATTCATTCAATACACAGTCCTGACTTCCTTGTGTTTTAGTTCTAAATTGAGTTGTGGTCTGATCATGATCAGATGTTTAGATTATTTGGTCATTATACATATTATATGTGTACTAGTTTTGTTTCATGAGTGTTCTGAAACAGTCTCTTAGTTTGAACAGGAAAATATCTCATCAATGATTCTGAGAATAGAGGTACTGGACGGCCAACCTCTTCGTAATCTGAAGACGCCAATTGAGATGACTTTCAGAATTTTTGACACATATACAAATGTAAGTCTGTTTGTGCATGCATGCTTTAATGTTTTCAACATTGATCAAATTGAATGTTACCTGTGAACCTAAGGATAGACAGTGCCCCGTGCTGAACAGATTGTACACATGTGAATTTGGGCCATATGAATAAGACTTGACTCTATGTTGATGATGGCATGGATTTAAAGTTAGTTGCACCTCGGTGGGTTCCCCTGTAAAGCGTCTGTCTTGCAGCCAAGCAGTCCATTAAGCTCCCAGGATCAGAACCAGATATAAGGTGTCATATATTCAATGGTCTCTGCACTGCAAAAAAGCCAACTTGTATTTTTTGGCCTAAAACAGTGATTTAAGTGGGTAAAACTTGGAAATATAAATTATTGACATTTAGGGCAATAATGTAAGTTAGCACAACAAAGGAAGCCAGTTGTCTGCTCAAAAACAAGTTTGTGAGTTGTTGTTACTTATATCTTTAAGTTGGGGTTCACAACAAGGGACAATAGTTCTGCTAACTCTTATTTCTTTGTTGTGAAATTCGGGAAAGCGGTGAAATTCTGTCATTAGCGAAAGCTAGCAGCTAACTGATGCTAGCGGCTAACCAATGCTAGCGGCGCTGCTTGTTACAGCTACAAGAGTAGCCATTAGCGTATCAATGCTAACTCAAAATTGTGGTCGCAACATTAGCTGACATTTCACAGCGGCGTTACAATCGTGCCAATTCAGCACATTGCAGAAGTTAGCAGAAGTAATGGTTAAAAGTTATTACAATGTAAAATTATAAGTTAGTACAACTCACAGTTGAGTTGACAAAAATCTGAATTCAGAGTTGAGCAAACTCAAAAACAAAACTTAAAATATTTAGTTTAATTGTCCAACTTAAAATGTGATCAAAGTTTGTTGCCTTGAAATTTTTAGTTCACCCAACTTTTCTTTTTTTGCAGTGTGTTCTCAGCCTCCTACATTATGTCCTTTTTTGTGGCATCATCACATTTAACTTGCTAAAGTTCATCACAAAGTTTTCTAATTAAACCAACTCTTTGGGTGGCATCCACTACTTTAATGCAGCTCTGTATTTTTGTATTTTCACAGAGTACTCCACGGTTACAGTGTCGCTATTTTGATGAACATGGTAGGTTATATAACAGTTTTTGATTACAGCAGAAAAATCACAAAGCACTGGAATTGCATGTTGTATTAACTCACTCACTAAATGTTTCATCAGAAAGCTTCCGCTAAATTATTGTGTCAGCAGAATAACATCAGTTAAAAGGCCAATTTTGTGATAATAGTCCGTCTTTGCCTATATCATATGTTAACATTTTTTAAATAATAAATATATATTTTGAAGTCTGAGAATATATATTAAAAGCTGAGAATATATATCGAAAGTCTGAGAATATATATTACAATCTGAGAATATATATTAAAATCTGAGAATATATTTTGAAACCTGAGAATATATATTGAAGTCTGAGAATATTATAAGATATATATAATATATATATATATATATATTTTGGATGTTTGGTGGATGTTGCTGTCTAGACAATCAACTGAATTTGGCCTGAATAATTTAATTAATTTAATTCCTAGATTCATCCCAATTGAGCTGGAAAAAAGATGGATGTGTGACCAATTATACCCAGACTGACATTATTTGCAGCTGTAACCATGCAACACCGTTCGCAGTCCTCCTGGTAAGAAGACACTTTAGATTTCACTGACTTGTTCCTGATCATAATCAGTTATTGAAGCTTTTATTCAGCCAGCATCTTTCATACAGGAAATACAACAGATAAGAGTCATATTTGCTAATCTTCATTCAGCTAAACTGAACCCATATATTTAAAATAGTTTCCACTACACCTCTTTTTTTTGCAGATTGCAGAAACTGAAATACCAGAAGTCCACTGGGAAATCCTGTCATACATCAGTTACATAGGCTGCGGCCTGTCTGCATTCTTCACTGCTTTGTCCATTGTCGTATATGTCTTCAATCGGTAGGTACACTGCAAAAAAGCCAACTTGTATTTTTTGGCCTAAAACAGTGATTTAAGTTGGTAAAACTTGGAAATATAAATTATTAACATTTAGGGCAATAATGTAAGTTAGCACAACAAAGGAAGCCAGTTGTCTGCTCAAAAATAAGTTGGTGAGTTGTTGTTACATATATCTTTAAGTTGGGGTTCACAACAAGGGACAATAGTTCTGCTAACTCTTATTTCTTTGTTGTGAAATTCTGTCATTATTGAAAGGTAGTGGCTAACTGATGCTAGCAGCGCTGCTTGTTACAGCTACAAGAGTAGCCATTAGCGTATCAATGGTAACTCAAAATTGTGGTCGCAACATTAGCTGACATTTCATAGCGGCGTTACAATCGTGCCAATTCAGCACATTGCAGAAGTTAGTAGAAGTAAGGATTAAAAGTTATTACAATGTAAAATTATTAGAGTTGAGCAAACTCAAAAACAAAACTTAAAATATTTAGTTTAATTGTCCAACTTAAAATTTTATCGATGTTTGTTGCCTTGAAATTTTGAGTTCACCCAACTTTTCTTTTTTTGCAGTGTATACATGTATTTTATGCATTTTATGCAGCTAGCTCTCGGACAGCTATTCATCCTATCAACTCAGTGTTGCCCATAGCATGATGTCATACTGTGTACAAATAGCTAGACACTTTTATGGATATTTTGCATGTCATATCTATACATTTTTAGCTTTTTGCATGTCATTCAACTCCTACCTCTGAGGCTTTTTAAACAGTTTTCAACCCCTGACCTTCAACAGAACTATGTGTAAGCAACAAAACCTAAATTATTATAACCAGAACTCAATCAAATAACTTAACATTAACTTTTTTTGCTGCACTCAAGACAAACGAGGGTCTTTTGTAATTTATCTCAGCTTATAATATGATAAAATGGGATAAAGCTGTTTGATTAAAAGAGATTCAGCATTCTTTTTTTTTCTAGATCGTGGCCTTTTCATTATGTCCTAATTGACTTTTTCTGTCTCTTCCTCAGAAACCACAAAATGGATTACTCCATCTCTATCCATGTGTGTCTGAGCGGGGCCTTGTTTCTGCTCAATACAACCTTCCTACTGACTGAGTGGGGGGCCAATATGGACCCAGACTGGGTGTGTGTGTTTGTCGCGGCTCTCATGCATTACTCCTTGCTCAGCTGTTTCACCTGGATGGCCATAGAGGCACTTCACCTCTATCTTCTGCTGATAAAGGTGTTTAACACCTACTTCAAACACTACCTGGTCAAACTGTCTCTCGCTGGATGGGGTGAGTGATCCTACTGAGTTCACTACATGCTGGTGTGCTTTATCAGTGCATGATGAAAAATGATGATGACACAGGAGGTCCCAGGGACATGGTTCAGTTTTAATAATAAAGAACAATTTTTTTTACCCACAGAACCTCTGTTTCATAGAAAGCACCAGAAAATTGTTACTATAGTGTGAGTGTTTCTTTTCTCCATCTTCTCTGATGCTTTCTGTGTGTGTGTATGTGTGTGTGTGTGTGTGTGTGTGTGTGTGTGTTATCCTCAGGGATCCCAGGGATAATTGTGGGAGTCTCTTTGGCAGTGAAGGACTTCAAACAGTTCTATGGAGTTAAACAAATGAACATGGCAAATAGTAACCAAACTAGCGCCATGTAAGTAAAACATTTTGCAAAATGTGTCATTTCTACACAAATGTATATGATCAAACAACATTTGTGCATTTCAGTTACGACATTTTTTTTCATACTGTCTAATCACAAAATGTTTATTAGGGCCCGAGCAGGCAACGACCTGCGAGGTCCCTATTGAATTTCGAATTATTTTTTTTTTCTTCTTCCCAAATGATTGCATTTTTCACTGCCTGAACATACCCCAAAACTCATGAAACTTTAAATATAAGTCACACATGGTGAAAAATTTTGTAATCTATTGTCATCCTGAATTTCCACCACTATGTGGCGCTATAATAAAGGAAAGTGCGTTTTGGATAATAACTATACTTCATACCTGTCTGTCCCACAGCTGTTGGATCACCGATGACTCGTTCTTCTACTCTGTGAACCTGGTGTATTTCACCCTCATATTCATCTTCAACACCGGCATATTGGTGGTAGTGTCCTCTAACATCTGCAAGATGAAACAGGTGTTCAGGAACACCTCCACGCTCGGAGCAGAGGCTGAGGGAAACCCTAGGATCAACTCTGAGATGGCCAGTGAGTCATGCAAGAGTGGCTTCACTGTGATGGGTCTGACCTGCCTGATGGGGACCACCTGGGGCCTGGCCTTCCTCGGCTCAGGATATGTGAACTTACCCATCCTCTACCTCTTCTGCATCCTCAACTCCACTCAAGGTCTGCTTTCACTTCTGATTCTTTCTGTTTTTAACCCTTCATCAGGCAAAGAACTATATTTGGTAACTTCAGGTAATATTACGAGAAAAAAGTTGCAGATTTACTAGATTAAAGTGGCAAATCTACAAGAAAAAAAATAGCAGATTTAAGAGATTTAAAGTGGCAAATCTGTGCGAAAAAAGTCACAGATTAACGAGAAAAAAGTGGAAAAAAGCAACTTTTTTCTCCAAGAATCACCACTTTAAATCTCGTAAATCTGTGACTTTTTTCGTGCAGATTCGCCACTTTAAATCTCTTAAATCTGCAACTTTTTTTCTTGTAGATTTGCCACTTTAATCTCGTAAACTTTTTTCTCAAAATATTATTTTCGTATGGTTTTTTTTACACATTCTGGCAGTATGTAATATCCTCCAATATTCTCTAGGGTTGAAATTTGGAATTTGCAAGTATTTCAATGAGTGCCCTATTAAGGGTTAACAGAGGGTTTGTCTTCATCAAATGCCCTCTTTTACCACTATCACTCCACTCATGGTTTAACAATGTTTGTGTCTCTTTGTCAAGGTTTCTTTATCTTCCTGTGGATCTCCCTGTCAGTCAAGAGGCAGAGGCAGAGGGAAATGGAGGACAGAATGAGTTCATCTGGTGTGAAGACTTCAGGCGTCAAATTTGATTAGAATCAGTTTCCTGCCAATGCTTCAGATAACAAAGCTGTGGTGTAATTATTGCCTAACTGCATGTAACCATTGCAGTAACAGTAACTTGTGATGTAAACATTGAATACTTAACTGTTAACATGGCTAATGAAAATTAATATTCCACCAATATTCCTGTTTATATGCAGTCGTGCATACTCTGATTAATACGTTTTTCCATTTAAAAAAGGTGGACATTGAGATATTAGCGCATAATCAAGAACCTTTTGATATTCAAGTCTTTCATAATGTGAATATGTTGGTGTGCTTCCCCTTCCAACCACAAATGCACACTATTGCAAACTGTTGACACACAGATCTGACCGTAAACAGGCCGGAGGACTTGTGTTAAAAATCTAAAAGTGTATTTCAAATGTGGTATCTTAGGCTGTGTATATGAGGCGATGACCATGCAATCATGCAACCAGCAAGAGAGAGTACAGGAAAGAGGAAACTACTCACACATCTGCACTGGCTCCAAGTTGCAGGTTACACTCTTTTAGTAAAAGCCGCCCTATGTATCGAACTAGACTCGTTTAGTTCTCTGGCGGTGGAGCAAACTTCCAAACTCCATCCGATTTGATCCCTCTCAATCTTTAACCCTATAAAGCCAAGTGTATCATATTTGATACACAAGTTTTTGAGACCTAAACATCATCAGTGTGATATTTTTTTCCTGAAAAACCTGACGTGTTGAAAAAAAACAACAACTGAGCAACAAATTGCACAGAAATACAAGATATAGCAAAAATTATATGTAGGTTCCACTGGTGGATCAGTCATTGCTGCGTGAAAACTTCATATCAGCAGATGCATGATGTTGTGTTATATGAAAAAAAATATTTTGCATGTTTGAGGAAAATGTTAAAAGAAAGTAAAGTCTTAGAAGGTTAAAATGTTGGGTTTTATATGTTTTTGTTAGTTCAAGGAAAAACAAACTGTGAGCAACAAATTGCACAAAAAGAACTGATGTATCAAATATGATACAAACTAAAATCATATACGCCTATTGTTTTTAGATTTTTTTTAAATGATCTGTCAGCAGGTTCAAAAAACACTCCAGTTTAAAAAAAAAAAAGAATTTTCTGGCAATTATTTAATGGTTCAGGCTTTATAGGGTTAAGAAGAGACTAAAGACCCAGCTTTCCACTGAACACCTTCACACATAATCTAAACATATGAAGAAAAAAACACAACTTGCACTGTCCTTATACACTGCCTGATAGCATTTATGTCCTAATGGACTCAACTTACTCATGTATTGTCCTTTGACTTCATCTTTACTTGTGTTGTATTAACTCTCAAATGTTTATCGCTTTGGATAAAAGCGTCTGCTGAATAAAATTGTAGAATTGTAGTATTGTAAACACTCCAGCCTTTTGCTGACAAGAATAATTGGAAAATGCTACATTTGGAACAAGACGGATTTCAGAATGTCCAAACAGAGTATGTTGTTTATATGACCGGTATCAAGTTTGGAATATTGTCATAATTGCAATAATAGTGGCATATTAGTGTAAATGTAAATGTAGCCACTGTTCTCTGTACACTGTAAAAAAAAATCTGTTTAATTTACGGTAAAATACCGGCAGCTGTGGTTGCCAGGACATCACCGTAAAAAATACAGTGAGGGTATGTAAATGTAAATATCAGCAAAAACTGTAATTTATACAGAATAATCCCATTACTTTTAGGATAATTGTTTCATCATGGTATTTCTCCATTAACTTTACATGAAAATTTTATATTTTTACAGCAAAACTGTGTGTTTTCTACAGTTTATGGCGGTAGAATTTAAAGTTTTATACTATTGTTTGATTTACAGTAATTAAAAGTATCTACTACGGTGATGTACAATGTTTAATTTTACGACCTATTTCTGATGCAATTTGACAGTTTTTTACTGTAATTTAAACAAACATTTTTTACAGTGTATCTTTAAGTCAAAGCCTCTCCACTAAAAATGTGTTTTTTTTATGTTTCTGACCTTGAATGTACTAACTTGTATCTGTGCAAAGTTTGTAAATACAGTTGTGGTGTTTTCATATTTTCTACTGAAGGGGGAGATGTCTGTGCAGCTCCCTAAAATCTGAGATTCCCCATCTGAACATAAATATTTTGTATAGCTTTAAGTCAGTTCTGTCATTTAGGAAAAGCTGTTTTAAGTTACACTTCTTGAAATCATATGCATAGCTTTGAATTATTCAGATGATACTGTAGATTAAAGCATATACAAATAACCCAAATGTCAAGTGTATTTTCATTTTGTCACGTGTGCTGCCAGTTTTAAGACAAACATTTTGTTGCAGTCTCAGTTTCACTTCCCCAGCAAGCCTAAGTGTTAGTACTTGATAAATGATTGTGACATGATTATTTCTTTTTCCTTGTGTATAATGTGAAACTAACATTTAGAAACTTCCCCTTTCTCTAAACTTGGAGATTTAGTCATTGTACAATAATGACATAATCTGTTTCTGTGAATAACCAGAATTACACTGAAAATGAAGGGTATTTTCTTTTCTTCTTTCTTCTTCTTCTTTCTTTTTCTTCATGAAAATTCAGTACTTTACTACCTCAGAAGGTGTCTCCAGCACCAGGTTCTGCCATGATGGCACACACATACTAGATCAAACAATAAATTTTCCATTAAAATGCTTTTAAAACACGTCACATGTGAATCACTTCTTGTTCATATGAGCGGTTCCACCCCCACACGCTGCCACTACCATGTGATATATGTAGATGTGAAACTTACTGGTCATTCATCAAGGAAACCTCAAGCGAACAGAGCGTGGCTGTGCACATAATATGTCTGTTTGAATCAGGAGTGAGGCACGATGTGGATTATTCTATTTCTAGTTACAGCTGTAAGGTTTTCTACAACTCAAGCAGTTGGTGAGTTTTTAATCATGTTTATTGTCATTCTTATGGTTGTATGCTTATGATGTGAAAACAATTTCAACTGTTAACATATTAAGGTAGAGAGAAAAATAATGTCACTCATCGTCCTCTGGAGGAACTCTGAACCTGTTGGTTAACACTGAAAGCCACAGTTTGATCAAAATCTGCCTGTTTGCCTCTTGTATTGTTTATCTTACTCAACTGTCAATCTTATATCCACATGTTTGACTATTTCACTTTTCCTCTGTCACCCTGATAGATGACTGTATGAAAGTGCTTGACGAATGTCTACAAGGGGGCGATCCTTGGATCGGGTAACTCATACTCATACAAACTAAGCTGATACTCTTATTAATATTCTTTTTATACATTATTTATTTGTGGGATTTTCAACACTAGAGACAGCATCACCAGTACATTAGATAAACAAAATTAAAAAATGATGTTAAATTAAAAAAACAAAAACAAAATGTATCTATATATTGTATGTATATTGTATGTATATGTATATATTATAATATATACATATATTATAATATTCTCTCCTGATGACGGCTCGCCCTCACTGCAAAAAAAGAAAAGTTGGGTGAACTCAATATTTCAAGGCAACAAACTTCAATAAAATTTTAAGTTGGACAATTAAACTAAATATTTTAAGTTTTGTTTTTGAGTTTGCTCAACTCTGAATTCAGATTTTTGTCAACTCAACTGGAAGTTGTACTAACTCATAATTTTACATTGTAATAACTTTTAATCCTTCTGCTAACTTCTGCAATGTGCTGAATTGGCACGATTGTAACGCCGCTATGAAATGTCAGCTAATGTTGCGACCACAATTTTGAGTTAGCATTGATACGCTAATGGCTACTCTTGTAGCTTCAACAAGCAGCGCCGCTAGCGTGATTTAGCCGCTAGGATCAGTTAGCCGCTAGCTTTCGCTAATGACCAAATTTCACCGATTTCCCGCATTTCACAACAAAGAAATAAGAGTTAGCAGAACTGTTGTCCCTTGTTGTGAACCCCAACTTAAAGATATAAGTAACAACAACTCACAAACTTTTTTTTGAGCAGACAACTGGCTTCCTTTGTTGTGCTAACTTACATTATTGCCCTAAATGTCAATAATTTATATTTCCAAGTTTTACCAACTTAAATCACTGTTTTAGGCCAAAAAATACAAGTTGGCTTTTTTGCAGTGCTGTTAGCCACCTGTCAATCAAAGGTAGCCACGCCCCAAATCATATGAATCTTTATCTTCTATTTTCTTCTAAATGGGGCCATTATTAGAACTATTGACATCAAATTGTCTTGAAGAAGATTTTTTACTAGCGATTGAGACTGTACACAGCAAAATCTGTAGTGTGGTTTTTTCAGTGTTAATAATTTTGAGTTGGTGGGTGTTGATTTTGGATTTGTTTTAACACTTGTAGTGATCAAAAAGCTCTGCCAGCTGTCAATCAAGCGAGTTACATGTTAACACCTGAGTTAGATTCACTTCAGTTGGAGTTGATTTTTTTTAGATTTTGTGACTTGTATGTTCGGCTAAAGACAGAATGCACTTTTAATGTATTGTAAAACAAAACAATGAATGTTAATTATCACATGAGTGAAAAGAAATAACATGATTTCAGAGTTAAAAATACACTTGAATGTGTCAAAGTAACACAATGTATGTTAAAAAGTAACATGCTCAGACACGGAGATTGCCGCCAGCATCAAGTGGGGTAACTACATTTTAGAAAATGTTAGTTCCAAGAAAGGTGTGTGGTAATATATCTTTCTCCCACACTAAGCAGCTTATTACGAAACATATTTAGAATTTAGTTAGGCAGTGGGTGTATAGTAATTTCTCTGGAAAAGAGAAGTATAAAGAGAAACAAAGTACATTAAACACATGTTTAAAACAGTTTTGTTATGAGGATGCGCTGATTTCCCTTCAACCAGTAGGGGCGCTAATTTAGGAAACACTTCTGTGGGTCATAAAAGCGCGAGGAACAAACAACTGGTTACACTGCAAAAAAGCCAACTTGTATTTTTTGGCCTAAAACAGTGATTTAAGTTGGTAAAACTTGGAAATATAAATTATTGACATTTAGGCCAATAATGTAAGTTAGCACAACAAAGGAAGCCAGTTGTCTGCTCAAAAACAAGTTTGTGAGTTGTTGTTACTTATATCTTTAAGTTGGGGTTCACAACAAGGGACAATAGTTCTGATAACTCTTATTTCTTTGTTGTGAAATGCGGGAAAGCAGTGAAAATCTGTCATTAGCGAAAGCTAGCGGCTAACTGATGCTAGCGGCATCAAAAACAAAACTTAAAATATTTAGTTTAATTGTCCAACTTGAAATTTTATCGAAGTTTGTTGCCTTGAAATTTTGAGTTCACCCAACTTTTCTTTATTTGCAGTGTAGGAGTTGTTGCGTAGTTTGCTGCTGTCCTATGGATCTTACGATAGCTATGACATGATTCTGAGACCGTGAAAGTAAACAAGCACATACACAGTTATTATAACTTACCATATTATTACTGGAGGAAAGTATTCTCATCTCTCTTCAGGAACTAAATACACATGACTGTGCATTTCTCTGTTTATGCCACAATGTTTTGCAATGGCTTCATTAGAGCTTTCTCAAACTAGTAACGACTGTGTCTTTAAAGACACAGTTATTAAACACTTATTAAAGTTTCTGTGACTGTCTTGATTGGTGACATGCTGAAATATGTCAAATATGTTTTGTTAGGTGTTATGAGGACAAAATTCGAGGCTGTAAACTAAGAGGCCGCTTCGCTCCAAACATCAGAGTTCTGCAAGTGAGCTGGTCTGAAGAGGTGAGTTCATACTTTTTGATAACTGGCTCCGAGCTCTTTTGGTTCTCTGAAGATTTGTATGCAATGGAAACATGGTTTTAGTTGTCTTCATCATCCACATACATGTATAGAAGGTACATGTCTTTAGAAATTGAGCAATTATCATCAACTTGTTAATTTCATAAACAATTAGATCACTTTATAATGACTCCCCTTTTAGTAAGGACAGAAGATTATTTTTTTAATATTTATTTAAACTTTAGCTTAAGCTGCCTATACTGTATGTATCAAACTGTATTTTTGCACACCTGTATATTTGCACACCTGTTTATTAACACACCTGTATATTTGCACACTTGCTGTAACTGTTATCTATGAGTAACAGCTACTAATGCACATGGACCATCCATTCCACCTCTTCTATACTAGGCTATGTATTGTGGGCTCATGTTTTGAATAGATGGATTATGTATGTATACATGTGTTGTGTTGTGTTGTGTTGTGTTGTGTTGTGTTGTGTTGTGTGTATATTAGCTGCTGGAACACCTAAATGTCTCTGCTGGGATGAATAAAGTATATCTCATCTTATCTTATCTTATCTTATTTCCTTTTTGTTTTGCATATTTTGTGTATATTTCATGGTTTTTAGGCTGAAGCGGAACCGACTCTTCAACACAGGGTTCACATCCCATCCTCAGCTCTGCTGAGAAGCAGAGGAGCTTCGTCTGAAAAGACGGCACGGGTGGTGGCCCATGTGATCAGCAGCACTTATTTCAAGGTCAGTGGCTCTGAAGGTTCAGCATTTAAGATCTGATTTGGTTTGAAAAAGGTGAGACTGCTTAATTGATACCTGATTACCTTTATTAGAGAATTCAGGAGAAAGATAGCCGTAGAAATGAAACACCAACCCAAAGCATCAGTATTTGAGAACCTAGAAATGTGAATCAACAATCAACTACTTTCCCCAGAATGACATACTGCACAAACATTAATCATTATGTACACGTACATAAAAGAAGTAGGTAAACTAAGGACGTTTTTTCGGTAACGCTTTATATTAAGGTCCTTGTAATAACCATTAATTAACAAGTAATAAGGCCCCTGTAAGTCCTTACAAGATGCTTATTAACATTATTGTGTGTTTATAACCTTATATAAGTGTTAATAATGGCATTACAAACACCCATGACCCACCCATTATGTCTTTGCCATGCCTTTATTAATCTTATTTTGTTTGCTTATTGATATTAAAATATACTTTATTGCTCATCTATTATAAGTTAACTATAAGTTAACTATGCTTTTTGCAACTACCGGATCTAAAGCGAGAACAATGCCTTATTACTTGTTAATTAATGGTTATTAAGGACCTTATTATAAAGCGTTACCGTTTTTTCTTTAGTTTTGGGAAATCTGATACAAAACTGGCTGGAATTCAGGAGCACTGATAAGGAGGAGGACCTTCATATTTTGTTAGTGATGGTTTTTCTTTGCACAGAATCAACCCCTTCAAGTTGATCTCAATGAGTCAAATCTTAAAGTTTTTTGCATTGTTTTCAAAAATATGGCGTCAGTTTCTCTGTAAGACTCAAAAAAAGAGTAATTTAAAAAGATTTGTTCGCTCATTTTCATCCATCACTAAAATGTTTCTACACTGACACTGGCTTCTCCCTTATCTTCTCCATTCCATCTGCATAATCATAAAGGTAGCTCTGTCCCTTCATGCTGATTTGCATTAATTTCCATGAACTCTGTACACTCACAGTCCGCCATAATGTACTATGAAAATAGGTGAAAGGTTAATACTGTTGTTCTCTTCTGCATGTTTGTGTCATGTGTCCTTTCTACCACCTGTAGCTGTTGACACCGCTGAGTCCCCCTCAGAGAAAAGGACGCATGGGACCAGTCCTACCGGTCCTACCAGAGCCGCCTGTCCAAAGGCAAGGCACTGTTTTGGGGGGACTAGTCCTGGCAGTGAAGGCAGGGAACCAGCCTGTCAAAAACCTCACAGAACCCATTCAATTATCCTTCAAACACAACACATCACAACAGGTAAAAAAAAAAAAAAAAAGTCAGCTGTGAAGACATTTGGAGACTGTATCGGTCTGCTTTCATTTTATTTTGATACACCGTTTAATATGTTTCAGAAGGAAAAAGGGGAATGTGTGTTTTGGCAGGCGACTAATGATGGAGCAGGTATGCTACACCTTCCAGCAAATCACAGTAATTTTGCTTTTGATTAAAAAGATAAATCAGATTTATACTTCATATGGTTTTCGTTTTAGGTTTTTGGAGCACAGAGGGCTGTGAGACCAAAAACACCGGAACTGAGTTCATTTGCAGCTGCAACCACCTGAGCTTCTTTGCTGTGCTTGTGGTAAAAAAAAAAATAATGTTCTCATTCTCTTATTAGCTACACGTTTTTTTTTGGTTTTCAAAATTAGAACAGCAAAAGTGAAAGTGAGTGACACTCTCTAAATGTCAGCGTAATTCACTTCGTAACTGATTGATTGTTGTTTGAGGATACGTTTCCGTTACCCGGAGGCTGTTCTCAATCATTATTCCCATGAAAAGTAATTAACTTTAATATATACAGTGCTTAACAAATTTATTAGAACATCGTTTTGTACCACAGCTGTCCTGATTTAACAGCATCAGTAATTACCAAACAATTTTTTCTATAACGCTAAAAACACCAGTATTTAGAAGCTCTTTAATCAAATTGATATTTTTATTGCTAAAATATAATTATTTTAACATTTGTTTAACAAAAAAACCTGTAAAAATAGTAAACACATTATTATTTCTTGATTAAGATGTCAAATATAGTTTTTTACTTACGTTCCTGAACAGAAACATATGTTTTAGTGGTTGAATGTTTGATGAATTTCTGACTTCTCAGAGAAGCCCATTGAGCTCGCTCAAATTTGGGTATAAAGACGTGAATTCAGTTTGTTATTTGCCAAATAAAGACCAATTATTTATAATTTCTCATTTTTATGACAGGTGGTCTAATTTGTTAAGCTGTTAACTATATGTTTGCATATAACCATCATGATCGTTAGTTTATTATAAGTAGCTTATTATATAAGCTTATTACTACCTATATTAACGTTTGTTGTTACCTGGCGACCTCTAGTGAACTTTGATATTTTTAAACAGGAAAACTTTATTCTTTTTAAATATATCATTTTGAAACATTTTGTTGTAACTTATGTTTTACACTGCATCCCAATTGATATCAATATATATCTACTGAAGAGACTTCCATTAGATGTATGACTTAAACTAGATAGATAGATGGATGGATGGATGGATGGATGGATGGATGGATGGATGGATGGATGGACTGATGGACGGATGGATGGATGGATGGATGGATGGATGGATGGATGGATGGATGGATGGATGGACTGATGGACGGATGGATGGATGGATGGATGGATGGATGGACTGATGGACGGATGGACGGATGGATGGATGGATGGATGGATGGATGGATGGATGGACTGATGGATGGATGGATGGATGGATGGATGGATGGATGGATGGATGGATGGATGGACTGATGGATGGATGGATGGATGGATGGATTGATGGATGGATGGATGGATGGATGGATGGATGGATGGATGGATGGACTGATGGACGGATGGATGGATGGATGGATGGACTGATGGATGGATGGATGGATGGATGGATGGATGGATGGATGGATGGATGGACTGATGGATGGATGGATGGATGGATGGACTGATGGATGGATGGATGGATGGATGGATGGATGGACTGATGGATGGATGGATGGATGGATGGATGGATGGATGGATGGATGGACTGATGGATGGATAGATAGATAGATAGATAGATAGATAGATAGATAGATAGATAGATAGATAGATAGATAGATAGATAGGTAGATAGATAGATAGATAGATAGATAGATAGATAGATAGATAGATAGATAGATTACTTTATTCATCCCCGAAGGGAAATTCGGTTGTCACAGCAGTCCGGTATTCAAGTACAATAAAATACAATAGAATAAGATACTGAGGTAGCATAAATAAAAACAACAATAGAAAAAAACACAGAATAGAACAAGGACACTTAAGAAGTTAAAAAAAGAAGATCAGTTGGTAGGTTGGCAAGATGATGGTAATTATACTGATGATATGATGGTAACAATGCTATAGTGACTAGACAGTATATAATAATAAATAGTACAGTGTATAATATATAATATTAAACTACTTTGATTGTATATTTTTCTGTTCCAGAACCCAGTTTTATCAGTGGAGGAGCGTAATGCTGTGGCCCTGAGCTACATCACTTACATCGGATCTGCATTCTCCATCTTCTTCACAGTCCTCAGCTTGATCATCTATATATGTCTACAGTGAGTTTTATGTTTGACTTTATATTATGATTCCACAAGTCGAGGGTGGATTATATTAAAATCTAATAAAAATATATTTAATGCTTTGTTTAAAATGAGTCATTTCCGTCTAAAGGATGTGGATGTGAAGAGGATGCTATTATCAGTGGTTTATGGTTAATTTATCTTTAGCATTCGGATGAATTTTGAGCCTGTCATGTGGTTTCACTGTTCTTTTCTGGTACGTGTTGTTGGTCAAGATAGATAAAGAGATAAAGAGAAACGGTAACACTAATAAGGTGCTTGTAATAACCATTAATTAACAAGTAATAAGGCCCTTGTAAGTCCATACAAGATGCGTATTAACATTATTGTGTGTTTATAAGCTTATATAAGTGTTAATAATGGCATTATAAACACCCATGACCCACCCATTATGTCTTTGCCATGCCTTTATTAATCTTATTTTGTTTGCTTATTGATATTAAAATATACTTTATTGCTCATCTATTATAAGTTAACTATGCTTTTTGCAACTACCGGATCTAAAGCGAGAACAATGCCTTATTACTTGTCAATTAATGGTTATTAAGGACCTTATTATAAAGCGTTACCAGAGAAACTCTTTTTTGATAATTTAGTTACAGAGGTCAAAATACATGGTTGCCCATAAAGTTTGAATAATTTTGTTTTCAGACACAATCCTTTGTTAATTGTGGTTTCATTTTCATAGTGATATGTTTGGAAGAGATTGATTAATAAAGTTTTGATAATATATACACTACATCTGTCAAGAATAAATAAAATGGTCACAATCATTTCATGGAAGGAGATAAAAAATGATTTTATTCCAACGTATGTATGGGCGACTGTGTAGCAAGGACCATGACTTAGACTTCTGCTCCTCCTCTTGGCTCTGTTTTTAGGCTTCAGACAAGCTCTGCAAAGAAACTGACTGCAACACAATGAAATCCTTGTGAAAATCACATGTCAAACAAACTAGTTTCTAGTATGCCAGAAAGATCTAGGATTGCAGAATCAGGATAAAGTCACAAGTTAGTGTGGCCCCTACAGACTGCACACACTGCAAAAAAAGAAAAGTTGGGTGAACTCAAAATTTCAAGGCAACAAACTTTTGTTTTTGAGTTTGCTCAACTCTGAATTCAGTCAACATTTTTGTCAACTCAACTGTAAGTTGTACTAACTTATAATTTTACATTGTAATAACTTTTAATCCTTACTTCTGCTAATTTCTGCAATGTGCTGAATTGGCACGATTGTAACGCCGCTATGAAATGTCAGCTAATGTTTAGAACACAATGTTGAGTTAGCATTGATACGCTAATGGCTACTCTTGTAGCTGTAACAAGCAGCGCGGCTAGCATCAAATAGCCGCTAGCATCAGTTAGCCGCTATCTTTCGCTAATGGCCGAATTTCGCCGCTTTCCCGCATTTCACAACAAAGAAATAAGAGTTAGCAGAACTATTGTCCCTTGTTGTGAACCCCAACTTAAAGATATAAGTAACAACAACTCACCAACTTGTTTTTGAGCAGACAACTGGCTTCCTTTGTTGTGCTAACTTACATTATTGCCCTAAATGTCAATAATTTATATTTCCAAGTTTTACCAACTTAAATCACTGTTTTAGGCCAAAAAATACAAGTTGGCTTTTTTGCATTGCAGAAAGACTACTAAATCAGTAGCTTAGTTAAATTAAAGCTGTTTGGGTTAGATATAAAAATATATAATAAATATTTAATGTATTGTATACTGTTTCCCTTTCAGACGGGTTCGTCCAGAGAAGGCTATTGGTGTGCATTTGCACCTAACAGCAGCAGTGTTCTGCCTCCACCTCGGCTTCTTGCTGTGCAGCTTCTGGATTTGGAATACAAAAGAGAGTGAGGAGGGCTGGGTTTGCCAGGGTCTGGGTTTCTTTTTACACTGGTCTCTGCTGGCCACCTTCTGCTGGACGGCTCTGGAAGGATTCCACCTCTACCTGCTTTTAGTCCGAGTCTTTAACATCTACATCAGGAAATACCTGCTCAAACTCAGCCTGGTGGGATGGGGTGAGTGCAGCTTGGTTGAAACGATGTTTTTGTCAAATGTTGTATGAATCTGTTCCCATACACACTGCAAAAAAAGAAAAGTTGGGTGAACTCAAAATTTCAAGGCAACAAACTTCGATAAAATTTTAAGTTGGACAATTAAACTAAATATTTTAAGTTTTGTTTTTGAGTTTGCTCAACTCTGAATTCAGATTTTTTTTTTCCACTCAACTGTAAGTTGTATTAACTCATAATTTTACATTGTAATAACTTTTAATTCTTACTTCTGCTAACTTCTGCAATGTGCTGAATTGGCACGATTGTAACGATTGTAATTGTAGCTTTCGCTTATGACCGAATTTCACCGATTTCCCGCATTTCACAACAAAGAAATAAGAGTTATCAGAACTATTGTCCCTTGTTGTGAACCCCAACTTAAAGATATAAGTAACAACAACTCACAAACTTGTTTTTGAGCGTACAACTGGCTTTCTTTGTTGTGCTAACTTACACTGTTGCCCTAAATGTCAATAATTTATATTTCCCAGTTTTACCAACTTAAATCACTGTTTTAGGCCAAAAAATACAAGTTGGCTTTCTTGCAGTGCATTAGACGGTTTATAAGTCAGAGAAAACCTATTATTATTAGACTATACATGATGAAAAAGCCTTCAATTATTCTGCTTTTTATTTTCAAATGTGAGAACTTAATTGCTAACAGTCATGTAAATGCATATAATACATTGTTTGGTTAGTTAACATAATCCTAAATTCATGTTCACATTGTATTATGCTCATTTTTTTTTAATTTAGAGCAATTTATACAGTCAATAATTCGTAGTTGGATCAGTAATTGTAGGTGTTGGTCTTAATAGGATTTGTTAACATTAAGAAAAAGGATATCGCAACACTTCCTTTAAACACATTCATGCAAAGAGGAAATCTATAGGCTCCCACAGCTTTTTTTGACTTGGCAGCCTAACCATCATCATTGTGATGCACATTTCTGCTAAATGCTGGTGGTGGGGGCGTTAATGCCTGACAAAAAAACCCAGAAATGCAATAAAAGAGAAAGAGGAAGTCTGCGGTAGATGTAAAAAAAAAAAAAAAAAAAAAAGGTTTCAGAATTTCTTCTAAATGTTTGAGTTTGAATACAAACTTTCTTTAGGTCTCTAGTTTAACTTTATGTTTAAATAAAGTAATATTAAAAACAGGGAACAGAAGTGTTCTTTTGCTCTGTATGTGTTGACATATTTACCACTTTTAACCTTAGCCCAGGCTCGTTGAAGTACATTCTGTATCTTTGTGTTTTGGCAGGTATTCCTACACTGATTGCAGTGGTTTGCGGGATTTTGGGTGTTTATGGCAAATACAGTGTGGAAGTCATTGATGCCAGCAACAATTCAACAGCACAGATGTAAGAAACCAAACTTTATTGTTATGATTTCAGTAATTTAACCACATATTAGATTTAACTTCTTAGCCCAAAAGTACCGTGCACTGTAACAAATTGCTGTAAGAAAACAGCCAAATTGTGACAGTAACATACTTTTTTCCCATTAAAAAGGTATTATACTGGAGAAAACAATGCATTCTGGGCAATATTTGTACTGTTTCCCATAAAATACTGTAATATACCATAAATAGCATTGCATTCTGGGAGTTATGGTAGAATCAACAGCAGTGAGGCTGAGAAAATACGGAAAGCTACTGTATTATGACATTCAGCCAACTCTGGTCTTTCCTTTCTTGAAACACATCCTTTTTAATCCTGCATTTCTTGAGCAAATCACAGGGGAAGTTGAACTGAAACGTTTTATTTGTTAGATGATGTTTGCAGTATCAGTATTTTACTGTCAAATCAAGGATATACAGGATTGTACTGTAATTCAGTATGTGGTTTTATCAAAGTAACATACTCTGAAGTAAATAACAGTAAGGGAAATGTAAAATTAACAGTAGAATGCTGGTAACCCTGCTGCCACACTGCAAAAAAAGAAAAGTTGGGTGAACTCAAAATTTCAAGGCAACAAACTTCGATAAAATCTTAAGTTGGACAATTAAACTAAATATTTTAAGTTTTGTTTTTGAGTTTGCTCAACTCTGAATTCAGATTTTTGTCAACTCAACTGGAAGTTGTACTAACTTATAATTTTACATTGTAATAACTTTTAATCCTTACTTCTGCTAACTTCTGCAATGTGCTGAATTGGCACGATTGTAATGCGGCTATGAAATGTCAATTTTGAGTTAGCATTGATACGCTAATGGCTAATCATGTAGCTGTAACAAGCAGCGCCGCTAGCATCAGTTAGCCGCTAGCATCAGTTAGCTGCTAGCTTTCGCTAATGACCAAATTTCACTGCTTTCCCACATTTCACAACAAAGAAATAAGAGTTAGCAGAACTATTGTCCCTTGTTGTGAACCCCAACTTAAAGATATAAGTAACAACAACTCACAAACTTGTTTTTGAGCAGACAACTGGCTCGCTTTGTTGTGCTAACTTACATTATTGCCCTAAATGTCAATAATTTATATTTCCAAGTTTTACCAACTTAAATCACTGTTTTAGGCCAAAAAATTTAAGTTGGCTTTTTTGCAGTGCCGTATTTTACTGTTAATTTACAAGACAAGTGTTTACAGTGTGGACATTTATGATGTTTATGTTATTTTTTTGAATAACTTGCAGATGCTGGCTGAGCAGCAAGTTCCCACACAGGCTTTTAGTCAGCTATGTGACTACCCTGGCCTTCCCATGCCTCGTGGTGCTGTGTAACTCCATCATGCTGGGCGTAGTGGTGGTTAAACTCTGGGGGCTGAGGGCGGCTCAACAAGGCATTGAAAGCAGCAGTGGCTGGAAGAAGATGAATAAAGAGAAAGCGAGCAAGTTATGGAAGGACAGTGCCACAGTGCTGGGGCTCAGCTGTGTGCTGGGCTTACCTTGGGGCTTAGCCAGCATCACCTACATCTCCCTCCCTGGGATCTACATATTCACTATACTCACCTCCTTGCAGGGTCAGTATGTCAACATCTTCATCCATCTACACTGTAAAAAAGATTTAAAAAAATAGCTACTCTGCCTTAAACTGTCCATTTAATTTTATTTCATTATTATTATTGTTGTTATTTAATTAATTAATTAATTTTAATTATGTATACCTTCATGATTCATGATTGTCTTTTTTTGTCATTTTGTGTCTTTTTTTGGGGTCATTTTGTGTCTTTTTTTGGGTCATTTTGTGTCTTTTTTTGGTCATTTTATGTCATTTTTTGGGTCATTTTGTGTCTTTTTTTCATTTTGTGTCTTTTTTTCATTTTATGTCTTTTTTTCATTTTGTGTCTTTTTTTGGTCATTTTGTGTCTTTTTTTGTCAATTTGTGTCTTTTTTTGGTCATTTTGTGTCTTTTTGGTCATTTTGTGTCTTTTTTTCATTTTATGTCTTTTTTTGGTCATTTTGTGTCTTTTTGGGTCATATTGTGTCTTTTTGTGTGTAATTTTGTGTCTTTTTTGGTCATTTTGTGTCTTGTTTTTGGTCATTTTGGGTCTTTTTTTTGGGTCATTTTGTGTCTTTTTTTGGTCATTTTGTCTTTTTTGGTCATTTTGTGTCTTTTTTAAGTCATTTTGTGTCTTTACATGTTACATGTTATCAACTATATTAAGTAAATGAAATGACTACAGAATAATTTATTACAGTGTACTATGCTTTTGTGATTTGCTGGAAGAATTCAAAGCCATTCTTTTTTTTTCTCTCTCCAGGTGTGTTTCTGTTCCTGTGGTCCCTGGCTTTGACCTACAAATCTCGTTCTGACAATAACTCCTCAGTCAGAGATCCTTCTTCTCAGAAAGTGATGACTACCAGTTTCTGATATTCACACATACAACAAATGTATTATCCATTGCCTACATTAGGTGTTTACTGAGCTTTGGACTCCAATTAAATGACAACTAACAATAACTTAATTAATTAAATAAAGATTATATAGACAAACATGCACTATGAACCCCTTCTACTGACCTTTTCTCTTAAATAAGCTGTATTTTGATTCTTTTTTTAATCACTTACTATACAGCCTCCTTTTTATTGAGAAATGGGGCCACATGACCAATACCACGAAGGTTATGGGGGCCGGACCAAAACTCTGAACTAAATTCTGCTCAATATTAATTTAATCGCTTTATGAAATACAGTAAATTATCTGGTTTTGAGCTGCTACTGATAACAATACATGTTATGATAAGACTGTTAATGTGGAGTAAATCAAATATAGCAGTAAAAAGTAGTAAATACTCCAATCACTATATCACTTTAACATTTATTTTAAACACAACTGTAAATGACATTTAGCAAGGTTCCTATTGGTATTTTTGTGTTATATAGCTTGTTTGTCATGTTTGTACATTTTCTAGGTGTTTTACAATGTAATTAGTATGTTAAGTATGAAAAAGGCTTCTATAGTGGCTGACAGGACACAAGGTTTGTTAAAGTTTATTTTCTTCTGTCATATATATATTAGTGGCTATATTTGTTGTCTTAACTATAGTAAAAGTGCTTGTTAGCTCAAGTGCTAATGCTAATGTTTGTTATTGTTTCCCACCTCGTAGCTCTTACGGTGAATTCACAAGGTGACCGAGGAATTTATTAACTTGTTAATTGTTAATTTATTAACTTTATGCAAAAAGCAATACGTGTTTTTGACAAGGTACCTCGGTAACCTGGGTAACTCAGTTATACGTAAATCGCCTTCAAAATAAAAGCACGGCGGTTGTATTGATTTCTAATTTCTGGGTAACCTCACGCGAGCCGCCCAATGCCCAGGTCTGATCTAAAGTAACAGACAATAGGAAAGCCCTCTGTGATTGGCCAAAGTCTCAACTTGTCACTTACAATATGCTAAAAGGTTATTATAGGAATTTTGCTTGATGACCTCAAAATAAAGTCACATGTGAGAAACCCCCTTTGTCCAAAACGCACAGAACAGTTGAACAAAAAGTATTGATGAAAAAAAGCTGTGAACAATTGAAAGTGTTATTATGTTATTATTGCCAAGTAACTGTCTTTCATTGTCTCTGTTTCCTGAAAGATTAGCATTGCTATTGGTCAGTAGCCTGTTTCCTTTAAAACTCCAACAAGAAAGGTCAAAGGTCATTTCACAGAATCTCATTTGTTCTTTGAGAAATCCTCGTGTTCTCTGTTGTATTCATTTGTTTAGTGAAATATCATTATTTGCCTGGATATTTGCTTTTGTCTTTCTGTAAAGTGATATGTACTATATACTTCAAAGCAGCTCTAAGCGTGTTCTGCTTGCTCTTTCACATTACATTCAAGAGATACCTTTAAAAAGTAATATTTATTGGTCCAGAGGAGCTTTATTAAAAAAGAATGGTGTACAAAATACATAAGATGTAGCCACCTCTTACATATATTGTCTGTACCATTTGTAAAAAATAAAATCATGAACAAACATACTTTCTGTCCTCTCTTGCAAAACACCAGGGAAATAATAATTTTACATCATAGATCATCACAGCCCACATTTAGTGCACATTTACTACTGATGCTGATTATATCATTTCTGATTGTATTGATGTATCTACCACATGTCAAGTCATTCTTGGCATATAAAGAAAAAAAAAGAACCACAAGAATGCTTCACACATTTTCAAGTTAATTTTTTCTGTTTTTTTAATGTTTTGAAGTTTAAACTTGTAGAAATGTAAACTCAAACTTGTTTGTCTGTTATTTATTTATGTAAAAATGTTATAATGACATGGCTTAATGGATATAAATTAGATATAATAAATATAATATATTAGTTTAGAACAGTAGTTCTCAACCTTTTTGAGTCGCGACCCCCAATTTAACATGCATGTTGTCTGCGACCCCCGCTCACTGAACACAATCTTACACGCACAGTTGTGTCAAAAAAGACACAAATTGAACAAAAAAGACACAAAATGACAAAAAAAAGACACAAATGACCAAAGAAGACACAAATGACCAAAGAAGACACAAAATTACAAAAAAAAGAAACAAAATGACCAAAAAAAGAAACAAAATGACCAAAAAAAGACACAAAGTGTTCAAAAAATACACAAAATGACCAAAAAAAGACACAAAATGACAAAAATATTACGAAAAAGACAAAAAATGACAAAAAAGACACAAATTGACCACAAAATGATTAAAAAAGACATAAAATTACCAAAAAAGACACAAAATTACCAAAACAGACACAAAATGACAAAAAAAGACACAAAATTACCCAAAAAAGGACACAAAATTACCAAAAAGACTAAACCACATGAATACTTTAACACAGTGGAGACAGAGCTGACTTCCAAAATGATTTGGCGACCCCCAGAAATCATCTCGCGACCCCAACTGGGGTCCCGACCCCAAGGTTGAGAACAGCTGGTTTAGAATAAGCCCGCCCACAACCATGCACAGGATAAATGTCTAAACAGATGAACTGATGGCTTCAAATAAACTTCAACAAATAAGTAAAGTGATCTGCCACACAAGTGATAGTAGAGCTTTAGGTGTAAATTCAGCCTTTACTTCTCCATGCATGGAAACATAATATATACTGTGTGTTTGTTATGTAGCATCACCCTTGTGGTTAGAGTGCATGGAGATATTAAAAGTCACCTAAATGAAAATGTGAAAGCTTTTAGTCCAGTTCAAAACACAAGGTAGTAGTGCATGTTAGCCTCTTGTGGTTGAAATAAGTATTACATCAACAAATTTTATACAATAAATATATACATACATGCCACTAAATACTTGTCATTTGTCTTCACACATGAAAAAGGGTCATTTATGAAGTTAGGAAGGTCTTCCTGTCAATTATTTCCACCCGTTTTTTAGTGTGAATGCAGAAGAGAAAACTATTTAGGTTAGATTTAGAATTGAATAGATTACCTGCATTTTTTTCCTAACTTGCCTATAGCAGTAGTTCTCAACCTGTTTGAGTTGCGACCCCCAATTTAACATGCATGTTGTCCGCGACCCCCGCTCACTGAACAGAATCTCACACGCACAGTTCAGATCACCCAAAAAAGAAACAAAATGACTAAAAAGAGTAAACAAATGACCAGAAAAGACACAAAATGACCAAAAAAGACACAAAATGGCCAAAAAAGAAACAAAATGACCAAAAAAAGACACAAATTGACCAAAAAGGAAACAAAATGGCCAAAAAAGACACAAAATGACAAAAAAGACACAAGATGACAAAAAAAAGACACAAAATGACCAAAAAAAGACACAAATTGACCAAAAAGGAAACAAAATGACTAAAAAGACAAAAATTGACCACAAAATGACAAAAACAAGACACAAAATGACCAAAAACCCCCACAAAATGACATTAAGTGACCAAAAAGACAAAAACACATTAACACTTTAACACTTTAACACAGTGGAGACAGAGCTGACTTCCTAAATGATTTGGCGACCCCCAGAAATCATCTCGCGACCCCAATTGGGGTCCCGACCCTAAGGGTGAGAACAGCTGGCCTATAGGGCTTCTGTAGTTAAACAACGTCCATTTTAAAGTCAAACCAAGTGAACACGTTTGGTGCATTATGGGGGTTTTCACTCAGTTTTCAATCAGTGTTATGGACAGCAGCGATCCTTAGAGGAGCAGAGTTATCACCGCCATCATTGAAACAGGGACTGAAGGACGGGTGGAGTTTGTCAGTGAAGGAGCAGCCAGTGAAGGAGTAGATAATATCTGCAGCTTCAACGTCATAAAAGGAGACCAGACCGTCTTCATAATCCACAAACACTCCCACCTTCTGAGGCTGGGACCTCAGAGAGAGCAGGACATCAGGGTCGGCCAGAGCTACGTACTCGTTTCCATTCCTCAGCTGCAGAGTCCAGTAACCGCACTCCGGGCTCGATGTGAGTTCTCCTTTCCTGCTGGCCGATGAGCTGATCACTCCTATATCCCATTTAGTTTTGTCTTTTACTTCGACCTCATAGTAGAATTTGCCAGAAGAGAAACTCTGCTTTCCCAACACAATGACACAAAATGAAAACCTCTCTGGGTTGTCGGGCAGATCTTTCGCCTCGTCACTGTGACTCACTTGTTTCCCGTCGTCAGACAGGATGAGTTTAGGATGTGCCGTGTCCGGATCAAGAACCACATCCACTGCAAACCGCTGCACCCTCTTCAGCTCGGCTTCAAGCAGCTTCTCTATCCTGTTATCGAGAGTCTCTTTAAGTGAAGCTACAGCTCTTGCCACAGTTCCCTCATACGAGGGCAGAGGAACGCTGATGTTGGTCAAGTCCTTTGTGGGTCGAGATGCATTCAGGGACGAGAAGCTTTGGATGAGGTGAAGGTGATCTTTGGAGCCTGACAGCTGCTTCAACTCAGCTTTCCTCCTCATCAGCTCAGAGATCTCCTGCTCCAGCTCTCCGATGAAGTCCCCAACTTGCTTTGCTGTGTTTTTCTGCTTCTTATTGATCTGTTCAATGAGCTCGCTCAGGCCCGTCTCAACAAACTGTGTCAGAGCAGCGAGGACCTGAACGCCATCTGCTGTCTCTTTGTCTGCTGCCCCCTTGCTGAGGTTTGCTGCATGTCTGAGCTCCTGTATCTTCAGATGTCTCTGTTGGATCAGCTGCTGAAACTCCTCCTCTGTCTTTCCCAGCTCCGTCTTTTTTCCCTCAGATTCTTCTTCCAGAAGGACGACGTCATGTGTTGCATGTTCTGACTCTGCACAAAACTGACATGCACACACCTGGTCGGTCTTGCAGAAGAGCTCCATGAGTTTATTATGCTTTGTGCACACCCTGTCTTCTAGGTTATCCAGAGGATCAATGAGCGTGTGTCTTTTTAGGCCGGCTACTGTCTGATGTCGCTCCAGGTGAGTCTCACAGTACGAGGCCAGACACACCAGGCAGGACTTTGAAGCCTTCAGTCTGACCCCGATGCAGACATCACAGGGTACTTCTCCTAGTCCGGCCTCCTCTAAGGCTTTCTTTAGAGCTGACTGTCTGAACTGAGACGCCATCTCAGATATGAAAGTATTTACATGCAACTCAGGCATTTTGTCAAAAAACTTTTTACACATGGGACACTGGCCTTTTCTATTGATTCTCCAGTTTTCAGTGATGCAGTTTTTGCAGAAGTTGTGTCCACACGGGATGGTGACGGGAGAGGTGAACACGTCCAGGCAGATGGAGCACAGGAAGTGATCCTCAGACAGCAGGCAGGCCGCAGATGACATGTTAAACACACTGAGAACAAAGGAAGGATGAGAAATAACAATGACAGCACTGAATTCTTTAATACTTGTTTGAAGAATATCAATGTTGAGTTTTTAGAATATTATAGCTTGTAGAACCTGATAATATTAAGTTATAAAATGATCACTCAATCACATTGGAAATGTATTTAACCCCAATATTGTATTAACTTCACCAATAATGTAGCTAATAAAAATATTCTTACTGCTGTATTGTAACATTTTTTATGAATACTTAATTATTATTATTATTATTATTATTATTATACTTTTAATTATTTATTATATATATACCGTTCAAAACAATATCTCATTGTACACAAAAGAAACCCAGAATGTGTACATTGTATAATAGTTTAACTCTATGGAGTCTTATAGGGCTATTTTGTCCATTTTTTAATCCTTTTCATGTCTTTTCATGTCTTTGTAAGTCATTTTGTGTCTTTTTTGGACTTTTGTGTCTTTTTTTTTGGTAATTTTGTGTCTGTTGTTGTGTAATTTTTAGTTATTTTGTGTCTTTTTTTTGGTCATTTTGTGTCTTTTTTTGTCATTGGTGTCATTTATGTTTCTTTTTTGTGTCTGTTTTAGTTATTTTGTGTCTTTTTTTTGTCATTTTGTGTCTTTTTTTGTCATTTTTATGTCTTCTGTGGGGTTTTTTTGTGTGGTTATTCTGTCTTCTCATTTTGTGTCTATTTTTGGTCATTTTGTGTCTTTTTCAAGACATTCAAAGATTTTGAATGCTTAAATATCATCTTTGCCATTCTTTCATATGCTAATGTGACCCTCTGATTAAACACTGGCCCCTCATTGGCCCCCACAGTAAAATTGGTCTAGAACCGCCACTGATTTCAGGTGGTCATTTTTTTTTTTTCAAAACTGACAATATTATATCTTTAATGGATAATACAACAGTATGGTAATTTTTTTCCACCATTTTTTAAAAAAAAATCAGCCCAATTTTCCATGCACTTCTCTTCACAAACAGAGACTGGTCTAGAAGCCACGCCCACCGGCAGAAACTCTCAAGCTCGGTAAAAAATGACGTTTACGTGTCTGAAGCTTACGTCAGAAGTCATAAGGATGCGATATCCTGTATTCATTATTTGAATATGCCACGTAACCTGCACCTTAACTCCAAGGTAAACAACACAACCGTTTTAAATAAAGTAAGGTAACGTAACATTGGGGCTTTCCTCGGACTCTCTATGATTACCTACAAAAAGTAATGCACTGAAATTATGTAATTAATAATGGTATCCCTCGAAATGTTGTTCAGTAACGTGGCGACTTAATATTAAAAGCAACGCAGGCAGTATTTCACCCACGTTACAGAAGTGGTGTTTTGAAAGGTATTACATTATCTGTAACAATGTTATTACAATATCAGTTGGGGTTCAACCTACATTATTGGTTTCATCATTATATTAGGCTATTTATGACATTTGAGATCAGGTTAATTGCACATTAAATTACATTTTCAGGTTCTACTGGTTATTTGGATTGACTGTCAGAAATGGTGACATATCAAAGTAATGTTCCAAATATGCCCATGTTATGTTGTTGAGAATAATTTGCACTTACCAGTTTATGCAGCCCACTTTAAGACTTGAAGAATTAACTTCTTGAATAATGCCGAAAGAACCAAATTTCTGTTTTTCTTTGTAGAAATGGAGACTGCAGACCATCTGTCACCCCAACACAGCTGACTGACAATGTGTGTGTGTGTGTGTGTGTGTGTGTGTGTAGGGAGGGGGTTTAAGTGTGGCTCCACCTCTTGAGTGATGAGGTTAAACTGGTTATTTGACTCTTTCCTGAGACCAGTGACCAATGACACTGCAGTCATCCGAGCTGTGGTGACCTCAGTAGTGGCTATGGTCATTGTCCCAACATGCACAGAATGTTTACAAAGCACGGTTAAACTGCTGAAGCTGCAGTGTTACACCAAATCAAGAATATGGAGGTAACAAGTCTGAGCTGAAAAGACAGCGAGTCTCAGCACATGATTCAGGAGACACAAATAAAGAAAGATACCTTCACATATAAGATTTAAAATTGGTGAAAATTTGAGCTAATAAGTTCCATAAGTGTCATACTGAAAATCTGATCAGTATTTTTCTAACATTTAAATTATGCTCAAAATAATAATTCCACTTGACTATATTGAAATCATAACTTTTTTTTATTTTTTTACATTTATAACAGAGCATTTAAAATGTATACATATAATTTCCCACACACTAATAGCTGCTGGCCAATGACATGAACTGGTCTAACTGATTTGTGGACTGGACTTCCTTTAGGGCAGAAACTTTAATGATAAATGATGTGAGATGCGATATAAAATTAAACACCCGGATAACATAAAGGGAAACAAAGTACAATACTACAAGCCTTTTTAATAACTTGTCCATCTATTTCATATTTTAAATTAATTTAGGCTTTCTTGAAACAAACAATAATGAAATATAAATAACAATAGCTACTCATTTAGCTTTTGAATGTCATTTTCTAATTTTAAATTGAATTTGTTGTAATTAAGCCATTGTTATTAAAATGGCAGAGTCCAGACTTCCAAGAATTAGCTTATTGAATAAAAAGAAAAGAAAAGAAAAAAATGATTATATTTATATTACATGTGTTTGCAATTATATTTATATGAATGTGTCTTATAAACCTGTACGGAGATAAAATTCAATATATCGGTTGGGCTACATTTTTGTGAGCGAAATATGTTGGATGAAAAGCATTAGAAAAATCGAGAACAGCAATTACTAGCAAGTTATTTGAAGGGAAGAGCATTATTATTATTATTATTATTATTATTATTATATATTTTTTGAACAATGTTTTTATTAATTTTCAATAAGAACATACAAAACACATCAACACTCACCACACTAGCAACATAATGAAAAGCAGGCGGACCCCGCTGAACACACATACACAAAAAATAAATAAAATAAAATGAATAAAAATGAAAGTAAAATAAAAAAGTGTGTGAATATAAAATAACAATTACAACAAATAATAATAATTAAAAAAAATATGCTTACATTATTATTTTTATTTTTGTTATTTATTTATTTTTATCAAACAGCAATACAATGCAAAGTTACAAAGAAGAAGAAACGAGTTACCGAAAGATAAACAATGCAAAAAATAAAATAGAAGTAAGTAATATTTAAAAAATAAAATAGAATAATAATTAAATGGAAAAGAATGAAAAAAACAACAACAAATAAATAATAAAATAAACAGTTGCAAGATTACATGTTAAAGAAATTAAACGCAGCTTTTTTGTTTTGTAGACAGGAGAGAGTTGAGATATACTGTTCAAACTCTGACTTCAACAAAAATAAATTAGTTTTTTTATTTGAAAAACTTACATTTGTGTATGTGGTTATTATTATTATTATTTTTTTTTTTTCAGATCTTTATTTAAGAATGAAGGAAATACAGGCATTCAGTATATAAACAAGATATACAAAGAAAAATGTCAGTAACAGTAAGTCTAATACAGTGTATAAAAATAAAATAACATAAGGGTATAAGGTGCTTCTCCTATATTATTCTAGGGCTTCTGAAAATACATTTTTAGTGTAGCAGAGTGCGTTCACATTTTTTATTTGACTTATTATTATTATTATTATTATTATAGTGCCGTGCTGTGACGTTTGTGGTACCCGGAAATAAAGGCGGAGCTCTCCATTTTTCTCCCTGCCAGACACAAACCAGACAAACTCAGACACAGAGGGACAACATGGACCCAAACACGACGATCCTGCGAGTCAAGAGGAAAAGGGGGACCGACCCCGCGGATGCGTTGTTGCTTGCCTGCAAACGTATCCGACCGGAGACGTCCCAGAGCTCAGGCGACACGGTCCCGGAGCCGAATGAAGCCGAGGTGGAAAACTCTGTCTTCAAACTCGTGGCGACCGTAGCGACACAGGTGAGAGGAGAGGCCCGCCGCTAGCCGTTAGCTCACTGTTAGCTATCTGTTAGCTCAGTAATGTTAGCTCACTACTGTTAGCTCACTAATGTTAGCTCACTAACCGTTAGCTCGCTAATGTTAGCTCACATAGTTAGCTCAGTAATGTTAGCTCACTGATGTTAGCTCACTAATGTTAGCTCACTACTGTTAGCTCACTAATGTTAGCTCACTACTGTTAGCTCGCTAGCCGTTAGCTCACTACTGTTAGCTCGCTAGCCGTTAGCTCACTACTGTTAGCTCGCTAGCCGTTAGCTCACTACTGTTAGCTCGCTAGCCGTTAGCTCACTACTGTTAGCTCGCTAGCCGTTAGCTCACTACTGTTAGCTCGCTAATGTTAGCTCACTAATGTTAGCTCGCTAGCCGTTAGCTCGCTACTGTTAGCTCGCTACTGTTAGCTCACTACTGTTAGCTTGCTACTGTTAGCTCACTACTGTTAGCTCACTAATGTTAGCGCAGCAGCTGCGTCTGGAAACGTTTGTTAGCTTGTCGGTACAAACGTACCAATGACGTAACGCTGACCAACTGAAAACAAACTGAATTTAACTGCTTATATTGTTGGAAAACAACGCGTCTGTCGTGCTAGTTGTTGTTAGCATAATACTCCGTTTGGGTAACTCTATGAGCTAGCATTAGCCTGTGCCACCGTTAGCTCGTTTTGTTGATGTTGATGACGTAGTTGTGATATGTTTGAAGGCCTAAAAAATCCCATGACTCAAATTAATGTCAGAGCCGTCGTAGCTTTGACACAACAACGTAAACACGCTTTGATTTTAATGCACAACAACACAAACAAGCCTCATCCATCACGAAAGCTATGCTAATTAGTTTAGCAGGTAAACATGTTTGGTATATCGTCACACTGTTAAAATAATCTCCCAAGTCATTTTTTGTCAACATTTGTTTTTTTTTCCTAAATCATCTCCTAATTGCCACCTATGGTAAAATCACCTACATCCTCAGTTGATCAGATCATGTGATTTTTATTTTTTATTTTAAGATCATCACTTCTTTGACAATTTGCCACTTTCATAGTCATCAGATAAGAACCCAACAAAGAAGAGCTAGAGGGAGATTGTTTAGTTATCAGTTTAGTTTATTAGTGTTTTATTGTTGACACTAATATTGGCAATACTCTAAGGTGTCTACATAAGAGTGACATGAGCGTGTCATAAACATTAATGACACTTTGAAGTAACATTAATGCTCATTATACGTGTCATGTCATGTTTCTGACAGGCTTGTGTGACTCTTATGTAGACACCTTCAAAATAAAGTGTTACCGTTTCTTGCTTAAGTCACAAAGGCATGTTCAAAAAATTCATTCAACAATCATTTATTTCTCTTAAGTTAGTTTATCAGTGTTTTATTGTTGACACTAATATTGGTAACACTTTACTCTAAGGTGTCTAAGTAAGAGTGACATGAGCATGTCATAAACATGACATGGGATGTGTCATGAACATTAATGACACTTTGAAGTAACATTAATGCTCATGATACTTGTCATGTCATGTTTCAGACAGGCTTGTGTGACTCTTATGTAGACACCTTTAAAATAAAGTGTTACCATTTCTTGCTTAAGTCAAATGCATTTTCAAAAAATTGCCTAAGTAATTTATTTCTCTTAAGTTGCATAATTTACACACAGTGTTATTACTATGGCAGTAGTCAGCCTTTGTTACATCCTTTTTGAGTGAAATGATCACTAAATGTCATATGTTATACTTTTGGTGAAGTTTTTTGTGTTTTCTGCAAAACTTGAAATAATGAGTTAGGCGATTATTTTAACAGGGTGACAATTTTGATAAAAGTGAATATGATTGTGGTCTTTTATTTAGATGTTGTGATGCTAACCGGCTTATGTGTGTCTGATCACTGTGACATTTCACAAAAACCGGAATGTTTTCATTGATGCACGGTGGATTGGGTTTGAAAAGGATGTTTGGGTGGTGAGATGTTTTACAGGATTCTGTTGGTGCCTACTTAATTTTCGACTCAGACCGGCAGATAAATAGATGATACTACTTAATTTATTCAGAGGGAAAATCAGGTATCCAGTAGCTAATACAGCAAATTCGGAGGACATACTGTCCAGTAGTGCTGCACGATTTGATGAAAATGTGCGATTGCGATTATTGTGGACTATATTGCGATTTGCTGTATTATAAATGAATGGTGTCATAAGTATACTTGCTTGAATATCAAGGACAACAGAAAATTACAATAGTTTGTATATTTCTCAAGTCAAAACATACAAATATGACACAAAAAAATACAAAACTTGAAGTTTACAGCACTGTATTTTTTTCCAAATAACTTAATATGAAAAAATAAATAAAGTTTGAAAATAAAGGTATTTCTGCAAATTGCAGAAATCATTACTGTAAACTCAAATGCATTTCTGCTGGCATTTATGTAAACTTATTAAGTACTACTGAAACTGAAAACTGAAAAGTTCCTACAGTACTCTTGAAAAGAATAAGGGCATTTCTGCAAAGTACAAAGGTAGTAGCACTAATTGTAAACTTAAAGACCATTCTGGTGGCATTTTGGTAAACCTGTCCAGTAAACAAATGTCAAATGTCATAGATCGAAAATAGGTTACAGTAATTTGATATAAAATTTGAGAATTGGGACAATAATCACTGAAATAACTATATAGAATATGAGATGGTGAATAGTAATTATCTATAATAGGTACTGTAGAGCCTGTCCTCAAACTAAATGTGGAGAAGTGTGTTCAGAAGGTAAAATATGGACTAATATAGCCAGTAACTGTAAATACATGTTTTCAAAGTAATTCCCTTCAACTTCTAGGTTTCATAAAGTAAAGCCAAATGTTTTTTCATCTTTATATGTAAGAGTCCCTTTGATTTCCCACCAGGATGCTCCTGTTCAGACGCAGGTGCGACAGGCTTTGGCCCGGCCTCGTGTGGCCCACGCACTGCGCCCCTCTGCTGCCAGTTCACAACGGATAAACGGGGACCTGCGGAGCACGAAGTGGAGCACCCGAAGGGAGGAACGCTACAGAATACTCGCCAGCCACCGCGCAGGTCTGTCGAGCCAAGCGGAGCAGCAGACTCCCCAGATAGAAGCCTCTGAGGGAGCAGAGGAGACTGTGAAGGAGCAGGACAAATGTTTGGGTCTTGGTGCGATCCAGGTGGTGGATCTGGTGCATGAGGATGTAGAGGACCAGGGTAAATCTGGCAAGGTGAGTTGAGAGTAAATGTAGTCGGTTAGAATGAGTATTATTAGGGTATATGTCTGTAGTAGTAGTAGTAGTAGTAGTAGTATCATCAGTTTTCAGATAGATAGATTACTTTATTCATTCCCGAAGGGAAATTCGGTTGTCACAGCAGTCCGGTATTCAAGTACGATAAAATACAATAGAATACAATAAAATACTGAGGTAGCATAAATAAAAACAACAATAGGAAAAAAACACAGAATAGAACAAGGACACTTAATAAGTTTAAAAAAAGCAGATCAGTTGGTAGGTTGGCAAGATGATGGTAATTATAATTATACTGATGATATGATGGCAACAATGCTATAGTGACTAGACGGTATATAATTGTAATAATAGTACAGTATATAATATAATATGTAATAATAAATAGTAACAATATAAAATAAAAATAAATAAAATATAAATAAAATAGTATGATGTATATAATATATAATAATAATAATAGTACTAGTAATAATAATAATTATAATAAAATAAGGCCGGTATAATAATTATAGTAGTATATTACAGTATATAGTAATAATAAGAATAGTAATTTCAGCAACAGTATATATAATAATAGTAATAACATTAATAACATAGCAAAGTGTCATATTGTTTATTAAAATTGATACTTACAAATAAAAGGTACAACAAATCTTTCAAAGACTACATTCAACAGAGTAATTAAGTGTAAAACAAATTGACCTGTGAAGCCTAAAATAAATTTGCATTAACCTGACAACTTCACAGTCTGCTCTCTGTCACTTCATCCATAGCCAGTATGTTTAACATAGCCATACGGAACTTGTTGGACTAATATCACATCACTGTGCAGATTCAAAACAAAGCTAACCATGTCTTGCAATTAGGCTTGCCCAGCTACATGTCTTTAACTTTAACTTAAAGCTGAGAAACATTGACTAGAATAGATTGTCCCCAAATGCAAAGAAGAAAGGCGTTTTATGGAACAGTACTGTGAGAAATGGAAGTAAATCACAATATCTCAATTAGTGCTGGTGTCTTATTATGGGGTAATACCTGGTCCTATTACTCACATTTTAATGGGGTAATGCCTGCTAGTGGAGGGGATGGGTTGTATTGAAGTTGGTGCTGAAGCAGCTTTCTTCAGTGTCCAAATACTACAAATGTATGATATACCAATTACCAACCTTTTAGTTTGCCCATTCCGGTAAGCATTAACTGTATTTTAATTTATTTCATGCTTTAACCTGTCTGCCATAACACAATGCTTACCTCCCTCATCTTAGTCAAAATCCTGGGGAGAACCCTCTAATGAAAGGTTAGAATTATTAAGAAAAGAGTGGTAATTACAGTGTGTGTATATATATACGTGTGTGTATATACAAATTATTTATTTATTTCCAGCAAATTCATTTTGTCTACTTATGTTAGATTATGTTGGATGAAAAGCATTAGAAAAATCGAGAACAGCAATTACTAGCAAGTTATTTGAAGGGAAGAGCATTATTATTATTATTATTATTATTATTTTTATTATTTATTTATTTTTATCTAACAGCAATACAATGCACAGATACAAAGAAGAAGAAACGAGTTGCCGAAAGATAAACAATGCAAAAAATAAAATAGAAGTAAATAATATTTAAAAAATAAAATAGAATAATAATTACTTCTGAATATTGTTCTTAGTTTCTTTTGTTCAGACAAGGGTAAGTAGGAGATGTTTTTTTACCTGACATGTTTCAACTGACAACTTCAGTCTTCTTCAGAGGTGTCAGCTGATCGCTGTGACGTGTCTTTTTGTGGAGTTTGTGATTTTATTTGTTTGTTTGTTTGTTCAACTCCGTCCTACATGGTGTGTTAACTGCCTTTGTTAACTGGTTGGTGGTTCTAATTCAAGGGGCTAGGCAACATCTGAAAGTCTAAAAGCCTCAGCAGTGATTGATTCCCTCGCTCTGTTTTCTTTAAGACGCTGTCCTCAGACCCAGAGGTGATCCTGTGTAACAGCACCAAGATGCTGCGCGAGCGGCTGAGCATATCTGGAGAGAGAGTCGGGGACGAGCACCGGGAGCAGGATGAGGACTACGTCTATGATCTTTACTACCAAGAAACGGTCACACCAGGGTGGATCCAGGACATCCTTTCTGTCAGGGCCTACGCCGACGAGGGAGAACTGGTGTGTGTGGATGGATGGACGGACAGATGAATGAGTGCTGGAATCGGAGTGAGTGAATGAAAACATGGGTGAAATAGAAACTAGACATGGGGAAAACGAGGGCTCTGAGTTCACACCTGCAATGTGCAAACCGCCTATGAAATTATTTGAATAGATAAAAACGAATATTCCAGATAAACGGGTGTCTGTGGTTTATTCCAGGTTCCTGACCTTGTGGTTCATGAAGAAGAGGTGTATGAAGATGAGGATGATGAAAACGAGGAAGGCAACTGGAGGAATGACTACCCAGATGAGGAGAGTGATGCAGACAGTGACCGAGAGGAGCGATATGGTGGTGAGTATTTATTAAATTATATCATTGAGGTCTGTGTAGGTTTGTCCAAAATCCCTCATTTCTCTCTTTAAAAATTGTATTGAGAATATCGTTCTTGCTCATGCCTGAAAGGAATGAATGTCATCTATTATATGTCTAGTAGTGTATTTTTATGTAGTTATTTTTTGAAGAATGTGGAACTGGATTCGACCATCTTAGCTTGCATATTTGTGTCACATAGTGCAAGTTAACAAGAAAAATAACAGGACTGTTGTGCAAGTGTCACAGACTTGTGAACTTTGGTTCCACATTACATGCATCAATCTTCAAAGCATGTATTCTGCATGCAGATGTGTGCATCTGACCGTGACCCCTGTGACTGTTTGGTACGATTACACAAGCCATTAGAGCTCTAATGAGAAGTCTGATTTGTACTTTTTCTAAACTCAGTCTACATAATTTAACCCTTTGATGCACAACATATGGACAACACTTCTAATGCACAACATGGGTCAAAAATGACTCATTCATCCAAATTTGATTTAAAATTAGATGACATTAGATGATATAATAATAGTAATTTGTTTCAAATAGTTACTTTCCACACTCATATATTTAATATATTTAACATGTTTATGTATCATTTTGTCACACACATACAGTGTATCTGAAAGGTTTTCACAGCGCTTCACTTTTTCCACATTTTTTTATGTTTCAGCCTTATTCCAAAATTGATTAAATTCATTTTTCCTTAAAATTATACACACACAATACCCCCATAATGAAATGTTTTGACCCATGTTGTGCATTAGAAGCGTAGTGATACAAAAAGGGTTTTTATTCAAAAAGTAAGAAATAAAAAACTAAAAATTAGGATGTATGATGATCAAAAACAAGTTGATTGAGGAAAACCTGGAATACTGAATGATGAAATTAATTTATTGCAAAAATATAGAAAATTAAAACCTCAGTCGGGTCACTTTAGACCATGTTGTGCATCAAAGGGTTAATACAGTTTTGCTCTGTGAAAAACATATGTCAGTTTACTACAAGACTTAAAAGAATCCATGCTTTGCAATGGTGCATTACTGACGTGTGGCTATAGTTCCAAATGTTGGTCACTCCTTCATTCATGCCATTAATTTGCTGATGTTGTGGGTCATGTCTGCAGGTTACTGGGAGGAGGAGCACTCCTACAGCCGGAGGAGCTGGGGGCAATACCAGAGGGAAGTGCTGCATGAGCAGGGCGGCCGTGGTGAAGATGAAGATGAGGATGAGGATGGAGACAAATATAATTCCGATTGATCTGTTAACCCTCGCTTGACGGTGGATATTCTCCATGTCCTCTCCATGAAAAACGCCACACTCTATTGACCTCTGTGTAGCTGAGATTGGAGGGAAACTACAAAATAGAAACCTGAGAAATGTACTTCAAGAAATCCCATCTTAAAGTGTAGCAATTAAGGTGTAGCACTCATCAGATTTAATTTGAAAATTAAGTTAAATTGAATGAAAATATCCTGTTCTTATTGTAATACCTGTAACACCATTCTGTATGTCTAAAAGAAGTTGAATTTTATGTACAAAAGTATTAAAAATGTCACGAGTCACAAAGCTTTTCAACCACTAGTGGTTCAGAACATTGCATACATACCAAATATCAGTTAACATTTTTAAGGTGAAACCCATCTTTATCTCTGCTACACAGATGGTAAAGGAGTGTGTGTTATTTCCAGAGTGTCTTTTTCTTTTTACTGTGGTGGAGTGAATTTGTGTGTGGGTGTTTGTTCAATGTGGATGTGTGTTAAAAAATGTTGCACATTAGTGTGATATGCCTCGTATGCTTTGTGCTGTTAACACTTCTGTTAGTGAGACGTCTTGGGCTGCGCGTGGTTGCAATTTAGAGTGCATTTTGTGCATGGTAGAGTGTGTAGGTATAATTGTGTGTTAGATTTTTTGCATAATGTGAAAGCGTGACGCATATGTTCTGTTGTGGATGTGAGAGTTTGGTTCAGAAATTTCCCTTTGAAGTTCAGATTGTTTCTCATGAATGCCTGTTGAATTTTGTAAATATGTAGATGTGTATAAAAAAAACCCTTTCAAAATAAACTTTAAACATCTCGGTGTCAATTTGTTCTACATGATAAACACAAAAGATCAGTTTGGGTAACATATCAAAAATAACTTTATGCTATCCAGCTATTGTGGGGGGTTTACAGTCTATCCACTTCAACAATATATTCTTCTTGCACAAAAAGTGAGAAAAGAAAAGACTCTTTTGGAATGTGCACTTTTAAGTTGTGTGTCTGCCAGTCCAAACTGTAGACGCGTGTCTTTTTTGGGTTTAATGTCAAAAACTAGTTGTAGTCGGTTTTCTACATCTTGCCAGTATTTATCAATATATCTACAAGTCCAGACACAATGAATAAAACTCCCCACCTCGACATTACACTTAGTGCACAGTTCTGATTTACTGTTGTCCAGTTTGTGTCTAAACTGGGGGGTTATCTGTAAACGGTGAAGTAAGATCAGTTTGGAGAATTAACCTAAAATGTAACAATAAGAGATCAGTTTAGTAATCCACAACTAAAGATTAAAGCCTACAAGTTTCAGTAAAAGGAAGTTTATAATTCGTTTTATAATGATCAGCAACGTGGTTAAGAACTTCAGGGGAAACAATAACTTAGGAGATTTTTCTAATTCAAACTATTTGCAGATTTAGAGAAATAATTAGTACTATAACATACCTAAATTGCAGTTTTAACAGTCTAAACATCTATTGATGTCTTAAGTATGGCACATTGAACACTATAAATAATTAGAAATGTATTTATTGCCACACAGTTTAAAGCCATTACAAAGAAACAGGAAGGCTACAGCTTCCTACAATACTAGTCAGAGTGGGTTCAGCAGACAGTTAATCCACTTCAGCCACCACATGAAAATAAGTTTTCTCAACATATAAAAGTTAAAATGCAAGACAAACGTGACAGACAATGACACCAAAAGTACATAAAGGCAATAACATTAGAATGAGGACTCAGTCTTCACATAGCAGCAGAAAAAGAAAATGTTTTCCCTTTTTTTCAGTAAGGAAATTAACATGAGACAATTTATATATTTTTTTTCAATTCTCAGGTGAGGTTAAGCACATTCACACATACTGCACACAACATGGGTTAAACCTATATAATTATTAAAAATGTACTTGCATCATTATCAGTTCCCTGGGGTCATGTGCAGCACCTGTATGACCTCACAGGTGCATAGTGTTTCAAAGGCATATATACATTCACCTGTGGAGCTAACAGGGCGAGTTATAATCAAGGTCATTAAATACTGTGATGAAGAATTTCCACAATATGCAGTATAACAGTACGGTCTATCCTGTCTTTGAATGTCCTTATATTCCAGGATAAATCTGCAGGTGAACATCTGTGGCAGCATTTTCAGAGTTGTAAACAAGTCAGTGGAGTCCTGAGAGCTTCAAACATGGTGAGCGGTACGATAAAATCCTTTTGTCACACACCCAAGAATCCCTCGTCTGACTGTCAGCTGCAAGGATACAGAGACTGCTGAAACAAGATGCTATTCACTCTTGTCCAGCTCTGTCAGCACACAGTAGCAGGTGTACTGGGTGGAGTGAGTCAGAGAGCCTGCAGGAGGAGACAAGAACAACATGTTAACCAGCTGTTGCTGACAGACGGTGGCGGTCCTACACAGGGTCCTAGAGGGGCCACTGGCCCTGTAAAGAAGCCTGTGGCCCCTGTGTCAAATCAATAATAAAATGATCAATTTATAACAATGAACAATGGAACAATTCTAACCTTTTTTTTGTTCAAACAATATCTCATTGTACACAAAAGAAACCCAGAATGTGTACATTGTATAATAGTTTAACTCTATGGAGTCTTATTGGGCTATTTTGTCCATTTTTGAATCATGTCTTTACATGTCTTTGTAAGTCATTTTGTGTCTTTTTTGGGTAATTTTGTGTCTGTTGTTGTGTCATTTTTTGGTCATTTTGTGTCTTTTTTTGTCATTTTTGTCTTCTGTGGGTTTTTTTGTTATTCTGTCTTCTCATTTTGTGTATTTTTTTGGTCATTTTGTGTCTTTTTTTGTCATTTTTGTCTTCTGTGGGTTTTTTTTGTTATTCTGTCTTCTCATTTTGTGTATTTTTTTGGTCATTTTGTGTCTTTTTTTGTCATTTTTGTCTTCTGTGGGATTTTTTTTGTTATTCTGTCTTCTCATTTTGTGTATTTTTTTGGTCATTTTGTGTCTTTTTTGGTCATTTTGTGTCTTTTTCAAGACATTCAAAGATTTTGAATGCTTAAATATCATCTTTGCCATTCTTTCATGTGCTAATGTGCCCCTCTGATTAAACACTGGCCCCTCATTGGCCCCCACAGGAAAATTGGTCTAGAACCGCCACTGCTGACAGATGGTGAGGATCGATGTAAATGACGTGAAGTGTCATGTCTGGAAGAGTTGAACACTCACGCAGTAGCTTGGTGATGACTGGTGGCCGTTTGGACTCTGGTAGATAGACACCCAGGAAGTAGACCGGGACCCCTGACAAGGCGATGGCGATGCCAATCAGTGAATTGATGGTGTCGCTGTAGAGAGGAACTGCCACCAGGAAAATAGCACACATGCAGAACACCACGGGGTACAATAAAGACAGCTGTGGAGGGAGGAATCAGGAGAGACTGTGAGCTAGAAACAGAATAAAAACACCTTGTATTTTAATACTTAAGTATTAGCAATAGGGAGTGTAGAACCTGATAATGTAATAAATTCCCGATAATGTAATAACCCCGATAATGTAATAAAAATCTGCACTTGAGTCCATTGAAAATGTAATAAAACCTGATAATGTAATAATTCCCGATAATCCAATATGGCCGAAAAACCCCATTGAGGATGCACTGAGCTGGGATTGGCCCAAGGGTTCCAGTGATACATCCTTTGTGAAAAACGGATGAACGGGTCAAGTGAATAAACATTCAACTTTGACCTGTTGGTGGCGCTAGAGCTCTTGAGCTAGAGTTGCCTACACAGTATCACCACTTGAACCCAAGTAATGGGTGGTCTGCTGTTAAATTATTACAATATTGGGGAATTATTACATTATCAGGACTTGCGAAGGCTAACTTGATAATGTAATAACCTCCCATTAATGTAATACTTTATTACATTATCGGGCAGTTATTACATTATTAGGTTTTATTACATTTTCAATGGACTCAAGTGCAGATTTTTATTACATTATCAGGAATTTATTACATTATCGTGTTCTACATGGAGTTTTAACTGGCTATGAAACATGGATCTTCATGAGCTATATTAGCAAACAAGACCATCAGTGAAAAGATCGGCTATTTCTCTAGTTATTCTTAATTCCTGTCGCCACAATTACACTGGTGTGTTTAGCTGGTCTCACCTTGAGAGGTCTGGGTCTGTCCGGCTCTTTCCAGCGGAGGTAGATCTGCCCTGCGATAGACAGACCCATGAAGAACCAGTAGCTGAAGCTGTAGTAGTTGATGAGCTGGAAGACGTCCTCCACCGTCAGGTAGATCAGTGACATGACACACTAGGCAGAAACAGTGAGAGGAAACAAAAATAGTTAAAAAGGTGTCAATGAATGTACACTGCAACATCTTCACCTCTGATTTTTATTCACCTTTGCGGGAGTAATAGAAATTCTCAGATCTAAGTTGTTTGATATACTATGGTTGACTAATAAGAAAATAAGTAAATAAATAATAATACATATTTATTTGACATTAAGTGGCTATATATAGAGATACAATTTCTTATTTTTGAAGTGTTGAGTATCAGGGGAGAGGCCTAGATAAGTATTTTATACTTCAGTCTACTCCCTTTTTTTTCCGAACCAAAATTATATAAGGAAATGCTTAGTGAATGTTAAGTTAACTGGTTCTTATTTCTATCTTATTACTTAAACGGGGCAAATGCATGTATATGTATAGGGCTTTATATACTGTATGTGTGTAAATGTTTATATGTTTATGTACAACCGGTAAATTGTGTCTATGTGAGTATGTGTATGAATATGTATATGCATCTAGCCTACGCTGTTGTAGTTTATGTTGTTTTTTTTTTTTCGGTTTGAAAAGAAGAATTAATAAAAAATGAAAAAATTAAATGAAAATAACTGAAAGACTTAAGAACTGTTAAATCCATTAGTGGGTAAAGAGTTGCCAGATTTTAGCCTCCATTACCACCAATAAAGTTTTTTGCTGAAGGCTTCACCTCGAAGCATTAAGTGAAAGTTTCCTGTTTTGCCTCTGTTACAATTAAATGTAATTGATGCATTTTCATACATTGAAGAGCAGAGCAGGGATTGGAGTGAATCTCTGGATGTGGATCATGGACAGAGCGTCTGGGAGGTGACCCTCACGAGAGCCCACAAAGAACAACCTGGACACAACAAACAGGAATTAAGACACATAATCACAGTGCTGCTACTGTGGGTTACTGTGTGTGTGTGTGTTCTACCTGGAAGCAGCTATAATGGAGGCGTTGAGGCCTCCATAGCAGGACAGAGCCACAGCAATGGGGATGGTCCAGCTCATCACACCAAGAGTATGATCTGCAAAAGTCTAAATCAGACCAAGGTTATTATAGTTAACGAAAACTAACAAAATAACAAAAACTAAAATTGAAAAAACATTTTCGTTAACTGAAATATAAAATAAAAACAAGAGTTTTTAAAAAAACGATAACTAACTGAAACTGTATTGTGTGGTTACAAAACTAACTAAAACTAACTAAAATTATAGTGAAAATGTCCTTCGTTTTCATCTTTGTCAACTTTTTTCATACATAATTCAGTGTTTCTATTTCAACATGCAACACACAGTGAATATGTTTACTGAGACTGGGATGTTTACACTTCAACCAAAATACAAAACACCCCGAACTGTAAGAGTTAATAACCTTATTGAGGCTGAGATGGATAAACCAAAGGAAATGAAGGCACATACCCATTACAAAAAAACTAAAACTAACACTAAAACTAATAAAAACTAAACTAAAACTAAGCATTTTAAAAAAATAAAAACTAAAGTAAAACTAGCAAACTCCCTCTAAAAACGAACTAAAACTAACTGAATTTGAAAACAAAAATTCACAACGAAATTAAAACTAAAACTAATGAAAAATCCAAAACTATTATAACCTTGAATCAGACAAAGAAACTAGTTTAGCACCTTTTAGAACACTCACATGCATCAGTTCTCCGTCTCATCAGCTTATTAGTTAGTTTATTTTACCCACCACAGCTACTGCATCACTGGCCAGTATAGCGCTATTGTCCAGAACAGCATAGTAGGCCACATTGGTGAGGATGTATATGATGGTGACAATGGGCATAGAGATGGCGATGGCTAGGGGAAGGTTCCTGGAACGACAACATTGGATCATTACCAGGATGATTCAAAAATACGGTACTCAGCCTGTTTACAGAGAAGGGCAAAAAAAAGGAAAAGTTACCTTTCTAGGTTTTTTTTTTTTTTGAAAAATCTTTTTATTGGCATTTGTAATTAAACATAAAACAGGTTACAGATTCTGTAAGTGTACACAATAACTCCCCCCTTCCCCCCACCCCACCCCATTGTCCCATATCTTCTACAAAAAAAAGGAGAATACAACAGAGAAAGTAATGCAATAAGGAAAACAGGAGGAAAAAAAAAAAGGTAACAGCTGAATCGACTGCTAAAATAAAAAAAAAGACTATACATATAAAAAAAAAGACTATACACATACACACATACATACACATATATACACATATATATACATATACATATACATACATATACATACACATATACATACGTACATACATACATATATACACACATACATACATACACATATACATACACAAAAACACACATATACATACCTATAAAGTATATAAAAGAAAAGAAAAAAAGAAAAGAAAAGAAAAGAAAAAAAACTACTCAGCTTGTTTACAGAGAAGGGCAAAAAAACGTAAAAGTTACCTTTCTGGGTTTTTGATCTCCTCAGTCACAAAGTTGAGGGTGTCCCACCCAGAATAGGAGAAAAGTGCAGAGTAGAGCGCCAAGGCAATGTCTCCAGGATCTGTAGACGATCCCTGAAAGGATGATTCAAAGTTGTTTGTGTAACCTAAAAGAGAGAGAGACAATCAATGAAACTTGTGCATTTGTGGCCAGTCACAACTGTTGTTGGTCAGTCCTGAAACATCATCTGTTGTTTGTCGATGATATCAAACTTTCTATAAATTCAGTATGTCAAGTATGGACTGTTTCAGCCAAGACATTATATCTATATCTATATTATATCTGGAAGCCAATTTCTGTCATTGTGATGAAAAACAAAAGCATTATGATGAGAAAGATTCTCAAAATAATGAGTTTTCGACATACCAAGTCATTATTTCCAGACATGCAAGCCCTTATATTGACAGTTTCTCATTATTTTAATAAGGTTAACATTGTAATCTTACAGGAATTAGTTTTTTTTAGTTTTCATCCATTTCCTTCTTTTCTCTGGTGGAAATGGGCTTCCATGCTAGTAGGACTGAATACAGTACAGTTCATGTCTAACTTTGTGAGCCAAGCATGTTAGAGCCTGTGGCACCTATAACAGCCATGGTATACAGGAGAAGAGTATGAACAGTCAGAGCTGTAATGAGCCCACTCACCCTGGCTGAGCTTGATGATGCCAGTGATGATGATGACGATGAGGGCTGCCACCTTGGCGTAGGTGAAAACATCCTGCACGCGGGTTCCCCACTTCACATAGGCAGAGTTGATGAATGTCAGTAAGCCTGGTGGTAAAGGAGAGTTTCTATGAGTTACATCTGGAAACATCTGATCAACATCACACCCATCCTGGCCTCCTCCACTAGCTGCCGGTGCACTTTAGGGTTCATTTTAAGATTCTTTTATTTGTTTTTAAGTCTTTAAATGGCCTCGCCCCGCCCCGCCCGACCTCTCTGAGCTCCTCCACCCCTACGCCCCTGCACGTTGCCTCTGGTTGGCCGATCAGCTGCTCCTTATGGCAGTAGTTCTCAACCTTTTTGAGTCACGACCCCCAATTTAACATGCATGTTGTCCGTGACCCCCGCTCACTGAACACAATCTCACACGCACAGTTCAGATCACCCAAAAAAGAAACAAAATGACCAAAAAAGACACAAATTGACCACAAAATGATCAAAAAAGACACAAAATGACCAAAAAAGACACAAATTGACCACAAAATGATCAAAAAAGACACAAAATGACCAAAAGAGACACAAAATGACCAGAAAAGACACAAAATTACCAAAAAGACACAAAATGACTAAAAAAAGACACAAAATTACCAAGAAAAGGAAACAAAATGACCAAAAAAGACACAAAATGATAAAAAAAAAAGACACAAAATGACCAAAAAGACTAAAACACATTAACCCATTAACACTTTAACACAGTGGAGACAGAGCGGGCTCCAAAATGATTTGGCGACCCCCAGAAATCATCTCGCGACCCCAATTGGGGTCCCGACCCCAAGGTTGAGAATAGCTGCCTTAGGGAACTGAGGTCCAGGCGTAAGCTCAGAGGGGACCGGGCTTTCTCTGTCGCTACTCCCAACCTTTGGAAAACCCATTTTTATTCACTGGCTTTTAACTCAACATGAGCCTTTGCTCTGTTTTATTTTTTGTTTTTATTTGTTCTTTGTGGTTTTTTAAAATTAAGATTAATTTTAAAATTGAGATTAATTTTAAAACCCACTTTTATTTACTGTTACAGCATGAGACTCGCTTTGTTTTAGTTGTTTTTGCTTGTTCTTTGTTTTTATTGTTTTTTATTGTTGGTCTGTCCTGCCATGTACAGCACTTTGTATCAGCTAACACTGTCTTAAAGGGCTCTATAAATAAAGTTGATTTGATTTGATTTAGATCAGACATACTTACATATACAAGCTGCAGCGATGAGCCTGGCTGCTGCGTACGGTGGCTCACATGTTGGGAAGAGCGGCTGCACCAGGTAGTTTGCAAACGTGATGGCTATGACGGCCTGGCTGGTCGGCTCAATGATCAACAAAGATGTCCACAGGCGGATGAATGCAATGAAGCCGCCAAACGACTCCAGGATGTATGCATAAGAGGCTCCTGACTTGGTGATGGTGGTGCCCAGTTCGGCATAGCAGAGGGCCCCCACCACAGAGAACAGCCCCCCGATGGCCCAGATGACCAGCGACAGCCCGTAGGAGGCGCTGTAGATCAGAACGCCCTTTGGGGAGACGAAGATGCCGGAGCCAATCATGTTTCCGACTATGAGGCTGACTCCATTGAGCAGTGAAATCTCCTTCTTAAGCTGCATGCTCTCTTTGGGGGGCTCCGGAGAATCGGAGGCATGACCGGCACTGCCGTTCATCTTCTGGGATCCTTCGTGGTCAGCCATGGCGCCGTCTCAGAGCCTTAACCAGCAGGAGCTGAGGTGGACACTACAGTCCCTGTGTGGTGACCTCTGGAAGAGTGAAATATTTAGAGAGAAAAGAGAGTCTTATTTCATCTTAAATGTGTCAAACACTGGTGAAAGAAAGGTCATGGCTGGAGCACAGAGTCGGCAGGGAAACAGGAAAGAGGTTTTGGATGAACAGATAATAGGAAAAGGACAATGAGAATGGAAACATTAACTGCAGAGGCAGATAATATAATGATATGAGTAAGACACAAGATACATCGGAAAACAAAACACTGTTGTGTATGTCAGCTATTCTCAACCTTGGGGTCGCAAGATGATTTCTGGGGGTCGCCAAATCATTTTGGAAGTCAGCTCTGTCTCCACTGTGTTAAAGTGTTAATGTGTTAATGTCTTTTTGGTCACTTAATATCTTTTTTTTGGGTCATTTTGTGTGTTATTTGGTCATTTTCTGTCTTATTTGTGTCTTTTTTTGATCATTTTGTGGTCAATTTGTGTCTCTTTTAGTCATTTTGTGTCTTTTGTTTATCATTTTGTGGCCAATTCGTCTTTTTTTTTTTATCATTTTGTGGTCAATTTGTGTCTTTTTTGGTCATTTTGTTTCCTTTTTTGGTCATTTTCTGTCTTTTTTTTAGTCATTTTGTTTCTTTTTGGTCATTTTGTTTCTTTTTTTGGGTCATTTTGTGTCTTTTCTGGTAATTTTGTGTCTTTTTGGTAATTTTGTTTCTTTTTTGGGTCATTTTGTGTCTTTTTTGGTCATTTTGTGTCTTTTTTGGTCATTTTGTTTCTTTTTTGGGTGATCTGAACTGTGCGTGTAAGATTGTGTTCAGTGAGCGGGGGTCGCGGACAACATGCATGTTAAATTGGGGGTCGCGACTCAAAAAGGTTGAGAACTACTGGTGTATGTGTTTATCACATCGTCCTGAGGTCCAAACTCCTGTTGATTCTCATCTTCACATTCATTTTGTCTGATAAAAGCACCGCATGAAAAATGTGCTTTTGTTTGTTGAACACACAATTAAAAAAAACACAAAAAGAATGAGCTCAAAACAGAACAAAATTTCCTTTACTAACTCTATTGGTCACCAAGAAACAAAAATCCACTTCCATTACTTAATTTCTGCCACAGACAAACCTAAACCTCATCCGCTTGTGATGTATTCACATGTCCTTTAATGTAACAGGAAAGCCCTGTGGGCCATACGCTTGAAGTCGAAATGTGCTCTATAAATAAACTTTGACTTGACTTAACTTGACTTGAACTTAGTTGAAAAGACATGAGCATATGATCTGTCTTTTCATTTCAATAACTAGTGAAATCATGAGTCTGTCTTGTCTAATAGTACACATAGAAAAACAAGACATCAAGCAGGATTGCCAAGCCATTTCATGTTTGTTGGGTAATCACATTACAGCTTGTGTTATACGAATACGAAAACAAAAACTTTATTATCCACTGAGTGGAAATTCCTCTTTGGTTTCACCATAGACATGTCTCAAAACAAACAGAATAAATAGTAAAACAATAAAGAAAAACATTTCAAGAATAGAAAAATATAAAATAGCCTACAGCAATAACTGTACTTCACACATCAGCCATTCAAGTACAACATTTCATAAAAGCACACCATAGTACAAATCAATTTTTGAGGGACAAAAATTGTGAAACTGGTCTTAAAATGGTGTTATTTCAGAGAATGATCTGAACTACAGTACAGGCCAAAAGTTTGGACACACCTTCTCATTCAATGCGTTTCCTTTATTTTCATGACTATTGACATTGTAAATTCATCAAAACTATTAATGAACACATGGAATTATGTACTTAACAAAAAAGTGTGAAATAACTGTGTCTTATATTCTAGTAAGCAAAGGGTGGCTACTTTGAGGAATCTAAAATACAAGACATGCTTTCAGTTATTTCACACTTTTTTTGTTAAGTACATAATTCCATATGTGTTCATTCATAGTTTTGATGCCTTCAGTGAGAATCTACAATGTAAATAGTCATGAAAATAAAGAAAAATGCATTGAATGAGAAGGTGTGTCCAAACTTTTGGCCTGTACTTTATCTCCCGGCGGGGCTAGGTGGCATATTTATGAGGGAGGAGCAGATTTAAATAGCAGTCGTAGTGCTGCGTGAACGTTTCTTTGGAATGCACAATTTACAGGACAATAACACAACTATAAATCGGGCTGAAGGGTCAGGTTTTACAATGGGCTGGTGCGTCTCAGTGCACGTGAGGTTCATGCTTCAGTTCAATCACTTCACATCTGTTCTACTAGTGCACACTGACCACCACACCACCTGTCAGTGAGTCAAACAAACCACACGGCTGCTAACCTGACTCTCGTCCCTCAGCTACAGACACGTTCCCACAAACAGAGATGATCACGTCTAACCACGGCCCATGCTTCATTCAAGCTAGGAGCTAAAGGTGTTGGTGGTGTGAGTCTTAATATGTGTGTGTGAACTTGTGTGTGTCAACTTGTGAAATGCGTCAAGCAATATGCAACTCAGTTGACAATCCCAAGAGACTCTGTGAGCTAGAAATACATTAACAGAAGCATCAACATTCAGCTATTCAGTTATAATTTTATGACTGTGGTGCAATCATGTCACAAGTTGTTCTTTTCCTTAATACGCCTACAAGATCAGTTCACTGCTACTACCTGGAGGCTTCAACTTTATGTTTGTCATGTGACTGTGTTTGAATTTGATCCATAACCTTTGCCTCATGTCATCTGTCTCTCTTTCTCTGGCTTTCTCCATTTTCCAATAAAGACTTTCAGTTCCAAAAGTAACCTAAAAGACAAATGGGAAGCTGAATATCAAGCAGAAATCAGTAAAAACCTTTTATCGTGCTGCATTTACCTCAATACACTGTCAAAATTACTCTTCTAAGGACTGTTAGATGTCCACTCGCAGACAAAGAGGTGCATTGTTTTCTCTCCACATCATTCAAGAGATCAAACAAGCTTTATGTGCAGTTTACTGCCTGCTGTTATTGGCTGAGCTCACTTAAAAACGAATAATGTAACTTACATTTAGAGCTGAACCATCGCATGTTAGTGGATCAACATGAAGCAAATCTGTAATCATTTCATTTTTTAAAAATCGATATTTTCTTACCAAACAAATCGATTAATGGAGAAAATAATGAGAATATTAATTGAGAGTGAAATAAATATCGTTAGATGCAGCCTGACTAACATTGATCAACTTTATTAGTCTTAACTACTGTTTTTGTCTATGTTTCTGTCTTAGACAGCAACATCATTATCATCTGTGGCTGCAGGCCATTTGTGAGTTGTTTTCACCTTACTGAGGAAGCAGAGACAGACTGGTTTAGAGCTACAACCAGGTAAATATGACAAGCTCTTGATAATGAAAACTATTCATCTACTTCTTATTCACTCTCCTTTTTGTCACATCTGTGACGGACACAACAGCCCTTAGCCACAGTTTGTGTTGTCTTTTGACTGACAAAACTAATTTTGTCGCCTGTTTTCAAACAAAACAAAACATTTCATTTATAAGAATCAAAACTGCCAGTGAGATTATTTTGGAAAAGGTTGGAAAAACTGTTAAAGATATATTCTGCAATAACATTTCAGGGTTTAACTTTAAATGTGTAATTTTGTCAACTTCAAAAAGGCAAAGATCAAAAAGTGTTGCTCCAAAATGAAAGCCAACCAGTACAGTACTATATGTAAAGTAGCAAAACTAACATCTTGCAGCACACCCCCTTACACATGCTACATACAAAAGTTAATGCTAGAAGATAAGATTGTGTTAAAAGGTGGATAAAAATAGCCAACACATAAAGGGTGTGTAGTGATGAGTTATCCCTGCTGCCACCAGCTCTGAACCATTTTCAGATTAGCTCATTTCCGTTTTGAGGCTCGTTCAGAGGCATCAGTCTGTGTGTTTAATATAGATGGGGAGACCCACATAATAAAAAACACGATCTTTAAACGCTACAAAGCATTTCTTCCTAAAAATAACCGGCACAAAGTAGCACTCAATTACTGAACAACACTTCCGCTTATGGCTTTCAAAATGAAACCACAATTAAATCTGCCGCATTATATATGGCTTCCTTATCCCCTTCTCTCCCTCTCAAACACTGAATACACTGAATTTACTGAATATTTCAAATTTACTTGGATAGCGCAAACCAATAAATTTCACATTTGGGCTTTTAAGGGCTAAAGGCAAATGAAGTGGGCATCTAAAAGAGCCCATGCCACGGCTAGCGGTCGTGCAAAAATAATGACGAATCACAAATCTTCTGTCCATTGATAAAAGTATACAAGGCTTACAATAGGCTTAATGAGCTCCTTATATTGATAGATGTATTTTCTGCAGCTTATTCTCTGATTAGACCACCTGCATGTCGTGGCTTTGAATCCTACTGAAGCAACAAAGAAGTCTGCCCTCACTGCACCTCAACAAAATTATTAAACATTTATTATTACTATTATTATTTTATTATTACATTTTTGTTTTAAAAATTATTGTAAAAATGATTATTTTAAATGAAGCGATAAATGGCTAATTTTGACTTTTATTTTGAAAGTCTACCGGCTAACCTCCGGAACTGTCGCGGCTAACTGCGGTTAGCTTGCCGCTATTCCAAACAGCCGGGACTTCCCTTTATGTCCCGTTGTTGTATTTCAATTTAGATAGCAGTCTTCGGAGAATACGGACACACCGTCCCGTTTTAACAGGAACTATTCCTGTTTGGCGGCAACAATTCCGCATCATTACCTAGTCTTACCTGTGCCGGTTCTCCTCCTGCCTAGCGGGTTTGACAGCCAGCCAGCACGGTGTCCATTAGCAAATGCATCAGTCCTCAGTGGCCGTAAACAACTGGCTGCTGCTCGGAGACGTCATGTGACGCTGCTGTACTATAGGAGCATCATATGGCTGCAGTATGCATACATACATACATATGTGACAGGATTATTTTCAGAGCAGAACATCTCATTCAGTCTGTTTTTTTCTTTCTGGATACTTTCCTCATAGCAATACAAGAAGGAATGGAAGTCATTATAAGACATATTGTTAGAGTAATAGATTCATATCATAACTCAATTAAACAATTGAGCAACAATTCTATATATTTATGTATACAGTACAGGCCAAAAGTTTGGACACACCTTCTCATTCAATTCTTTATTTTCATGACTATTTACATTGTAGATTCTCACTGAAGGCATCAAAACTATGAATGAACACATATTCATAGTTCACATATTCACACAAAGAAAAACGCACATATTCACGGACCAGATCCAAAGAAGGAGAAGCAGCTTTTAGTGTTTATGCCCCAAGAAAGTGGAACACCCTGCCTGACACAGTTAAACTTGCCACATCAGTAGCCATCTTTAAAAACAGATTAAAAACCTATCTTTTCTCTACAGCATTTGGTTGAATTGTGTGCATGTGTGGTTGTGGGAGTGGGTGCACATGTGTGAGTAAGTAAGTGTGTATGTGGTGAATATGGCTTAGCTTGTCTACCTGCACTCTTCAATTAATTTGTAATCGATTTGTTTGATTTTTCTGTGTTTTTTGTTGTTGTTGTTGTTTTAAACTGTAATTATGTGTATTGTGAAGCACATTGAGTCTGCCTTGTGCATGAAATGCGCTCTATAAATAAAGTTGAATTGAATTGAATTGAATTGAATATGGAATTATGTACTTAACAAAAAAAGTGTGAAATAACTGAAAACATGTCTTGTATTTTAGATTCCTCAAAGTAGCCACCCTTTGCTTACTAGAATATAAGACATGTTTTCAGTTATTTCACACTTTTTTGTTAAGTACATAATTCCACATGTGTTCATTAATAGTTTTGATGAATTTACAATGTAAATAGTCATGAAAATGAAGGAACTTTTGGCATGTACTGTATATATATATTACATAAACTCTTTATTTTATTACCATAAGCAGCCCCATGAGATTGTCATTAAGCCTGGCACTGCTGCTGTGTGAAGAATAGACAGGTAATTAGAGCGAGCCTGCTAGGAGCATGGGGCCAGAGGGGACGGGCTCTTGAACAGTATGTGTCATTTTCATGTTGGTGAAGTGTCAGAGACAGTAAAAGAGGTTCACTCACATACACACAAGCGACAAACTAGGGGTTTTGTAGAGCACCAAACGACTAAAACTGTGATCTGGCATGGGTGCATGAAGTACAGGACCCAATTACAGTCATACATTTTAATGTATTATGGGTAAAGAGCAGGGATATGATAGAAGGTGACTCACTTTAGGTTTAGGTTATTACATACCTTAAAATGAAGCGACAGCAGTTGAAGAAACTTAAGCCTGGTCTTTAAATTAAATTATTACAGTATTAAATGTTTTTCAATCAAAAGTAATGTGTTTCTTTCCTTTTTTCTTTTACTGTAGTTGAGCTTATTTGACATTATTAGGACATTTAATCACACACAACGCAATTCCTTGATTTAGCAAATACCAAAATGATCATCTTGGGAACAGATTGAAAGCCACCGTGGCTGGACGGACATAGAAGAGCGCCACCTGCAGACGACACCACAGCACTGAGCACCCATTAGCATTGTGTGATATAATGCTGGCAGCAGTGGCCGACTCAGACTGTTAGAAGGGCAGGGGCGAAAAAATAAAAAGAGCACATTCTGCACAACATGGGGTCCCCACGCAGAAAGCTCTGATGCATCATGTATGATGAAATATTAGCATTAATTTAAAAGGAGATCCAGATCAAAGTAATTAATGATATGGTACTGACAATTAAAAGTATTGAACCGAACCATGTAGGGGGAGAAAATTTGTACATTTTTAAGTAAAATGCATCTATTTTGTGCACTTTGAGAGCTAAAGGAGAGCAAACATCTCACATAACATTATTCACAGTTGAGTGATACCGTATTATAGAATCTCTAGAGGGCACATCATCATAATTTATGTATAAAGGGGCACCCTAGAGGGCAATCAATAAGTTTTTTCATGTGTAAAGGGCAGCCAATAAGGCACTTTCTCTCATTTTCACCACTCTAGAGCAGCTATTCTCAACCTTGGGGTCGGGACCCCAATTGGGGTCCCGACCCCAATTGTTAATGTGTTTTAGTCTTTTTTGGTCACTTAATGTCTTTTTTTGGTAATTTTGTGTCTTTTTGTGATCATTTTGTGATCAATTTGTGTCTTTTTTGGTCATTTTGTTTCTTTTTTTGGCCAATTTGTGTCTTTTCTTTGGTCATTTTGTGTCTTTTATTGGTCAATTTGTGTCTTTTTTGCTCAATTTGTGTCTTTTTTGATCATTTTGTGGTCCATTCGTGTCTTTTTTGGTAATTTTGTTTCCTTTTTTGGGTGATGTGAACCGTGCATGTGAGATTGCGTTCAGTGAGTGGGGGTCACGGACAACATGCATATTAAATTGGGGGTCGCGACTCAAAAAGGTTGAGAACTACTGCTCTAGAGGGCACTTTTCCGCACTTTTTCAACCAAGGAGGCACCAAACAGGAAAAAGGGCACTAGAAGGGCACTCATTAAGGCACGTTATCAAATTTTCTTGCTCTAGAGGGCACATCATCATAATTTATTGTATGAAGGGGCGCCCTAGAGGGCACCAAATCATTCTTTGCATGTGTAAAGGGCAGCCAATAAGGCACTTCATAAGGCAGCTTCAGAGACGTAAAGTACCAGAGAATTTCAATGGCGAACAAGCAGCATGTTTGTGAAGAGAGCAAGAAATGTAAAACCTCCTGGGAGGAAGCACACAGGCTCAGATAAGAAGGAGGGACGGCTGAGCAGGAAAACAGCAGCCTTGAATCTGCTTACTCTGCACTGGTGCACACACACACACACAGCCATTAGTGTCTTTTGCCAAAGATGTTTTTATTAATACTTTATTTACATCGATAAAATGTCATCTTAAAAAAATAAAAAAAAGTGCAAACATCACAGTATCTAAAAACTTACTCGTGGGCTGAAAATTCTATTTACACAAGACACTTCTATCTTAAATTATATCAAATTCTGCCAACCACGGGGTTTAAATGAACTTAATTTAAACACAATTTGGTCCATTTTGAAGATGATGACCTGATATTTATTATATTTAATGCTAAGAATTCAGTCCGGAAAACAATATGGAGCTGTTCTGGTGTCATCTATTATAAAACATTCAGCTATTATTTTACAATGCACATGTACTGTGTATGAAATGTCTTCTATTATGCATTTTATAACAATATAAAACACAACTCACTGAAGTTCTATAAATACATTACAATACATCAAGACTGAAAATCTAAAGTGCTACAAAGAATCACAATTAGCTATAAAACAAATGCTTACACAAGACATATCAAAAAATAAAAAGCATATCTAAAAGTTCAAGGAGCGCTTCAATAATAGCATATATAGTTTTTCTCTGCACAATAAAATAATATTACAATATAATGGAGATTACAGCACATTAACCTGCAATCATTTAACATCCCAACATTTCCCTATCTGGAAATAAAGCTTAACTTTATGTCCAGTTCACAATTTAAAATCTCAATTAAATTATTTCCCTTCTTTAACTAGAACCAGTCTAGGTGTTGTATAAAACAGGCTCCAGGCCTGTAACATGAGTTCCTGAGTGATGATGTCATTACTTCTCCACCGTCTCAGAGAAGATGACTCAAGTAATCAAGTTTTTTTTTAATCAATTTACACTGCAAAGTGGATATTGTTGATTAAAATATTTCCAGCAAGGCGTTGATAATATTAAGCTTCTCTTCATCTATGTAGCTCAAATTAAACAAAAACAATTTATTGCAAAATGGATCCAAGATCTGCTCACTCTCATAGTAGGCTTCTGGGTTTGAAAAATAAAGCCAATGAAGAAGTGCCTTAAACTGCATTTTTTTCCCCTAATGGCCAGTAAGAACAACAACTTCAATAGTTGAAGTTTGACTAAATAGAAGTCTATGACAATAATAACCGTACACTAAAAAAAGAAAATAGTTGAACCAACTTAATTGAATTGTTTCATTTGGTAACACCTAAATGAATTAAGTTCTTTCAAATTAATTTAATAAGTTAGATTAGCACAACTGATTTTAAATTAATTTGAAAGAACTTAATTCATTTAGGTGTTACCAAATGAAACAATTCAATTAAATTGGTTCTTTTTTCAGTGTACTACTTGATTCATTACCTCAGTAAAAACACTTTCATAATGAGTTTATGGTTTTGATCACTGGTTTCCAAACTTCTTCAGTTGGTAATACTAAAAGATACATTAAGCAGTCAGCTCTTCTTTTTTTTTCCAGGTAAGTGCATTTTGTTTCATGCATGTTTTTTCAATGGCCAAAATTAGCATCCTAATTAATATCAAAGTTAACATGGAAACCCAAATTGTTCTATGCAAGTGAGCAGATGGTTGAAAGTATGCATTGACCTTTAATGGTTAGATTGATAAGGGGACACTCCTCCCCGGCTCCACATACATGTCCAAATATGGTCACTTCTGGTTCCAAAAAAACAAGAGGGCGACGGCCAAAATGCCAACTCAAGGCTTCAAAAACAGTCGTCTGCAAATCACATCACAGTCCACTTTATATATACAATCTATGGAGTTGTGACTCTTAATATCATGAGATGACTAATGGACACAATTTGCACCCACAAATGACGATTAAGTCGATTTCACTTGAAAAGCTGGTGCTCTAATAAGCTGAAATGCACTCAATGCGCTTATCATAACTAATCAAACTGCTGTGTGATGTTTAATTATATAATATAATTAATAATATGACGTATGGAGAGCTTATTCACTGATTTATGGAGTCACTCTTCAGTTGCAGTTACCACCTGACAACAGAGGTTCAGCTGAAGAAGCAATGAATCTACAGTGTTGTGCTCAGTGGAGGAATATTTTTCTCCCTTTTGTCATTTACTCTGATAACAAGACATAAAAGCTTTGTTACTGCAGCTTTGCTTTTTTACACTGTATCACGCGCCACACCTTTTTAAAGCCTCTCTAACTCTTCTCCTGGGTCTGCAGCATGTGTTGTCGGGTCGACCCGGTGCTGCTGCTGCCTAGAGAAGAGCCTCCGGTCTGTTTCCGCATCCAGTCCAGCATGTAGAACCGCAGCATCAAGAAGAAACCTGGCAAAAGAGACCAGAAGCAAGGTTCAATCATTCCTTTTTTTAGAATTACTGGTCCAAAAGCCAGTGTAGTAAGTGAAGTATGCAGACACATTAATAGGAGTTTAAGAAAAGTCTTAGATGTATGTTTATTTTATGTGAATTGGCCTAACTCAGGGGTCTCAAACTCAAATGACCCGGGGGCCGCTGGAGGCAGTATCAAAATGACCCAAAAAAAAGACACAAAATTACGAAAAAGACACAAAATTATAAGAAAGACACAGAATTACCAAAAAGACACAAAATTATAAAAAAGACACAAAATGACCAACAACAAAAAGACACAGAATTACGAAAAAAGACAAACTGACAGAAAAAAACTAAATTACTTAAAAAAGAAACAAAATGACCAAAAAATACACAGAATTACCAAAAAAGACACAAAATGACCAAAAAAGACAGAAAATTACTAAAAAAAGACAAAATGATTAAAAAAAAAGACAATTATTAAAAAAGACACACAATTATTTTTAAAAAGACACAAAATTGCCAAAAAAAGTAATTAAAGGGACCTTCCACACACAACACGGTAAAGTGCCATTCATATAAAACTCACATTAAACTTTCATATCAAGGTGGGGGCCACAAAATATCATGACGAGGGCCACAATTGGCCCGCGGGCCGTGAGTTTGAGACCCATGGCCTAACTTAAAGTAACGCAATATTCCAGTGGAAATAATTAACTTTACCTGTTTCTAAAACTAATCTAAGGCTGAAAGTATTTTATCAGATAAAAAAATATGGTAACACTTTACAATAACCAACTAAGTAATATTTATAGACCAATTATTAACCATTGACAAAGTGCTATACATATTTAATCTTTAAATGTTTTCAACCAATTTCTTAAAGGTATATGAATCATTTCAAAATCATTAACATACTTAATATGGTGTTAAAATGTTATAATGAGTGCAACTAAAACTATTAATAAACTATGAATTATAATTTAATTGTTTGTTAATGGTAAAGTAACTATAAACTTACATTAATATACCATCTATTAGCCATTTATATATGATTTAGTTAGTTAAACATTAATAAATGATGAATTTACCATTCTAAATGGCCTATATACGGTTTATAAATGATCTGTTTACCATATTATAAATTATGGTTATTGTTAAGTGTTACCAAAAATACATATTAATTGTGAAACATTGTCATTTATTTTATCTGACAATTGAAACAAATGAACCTGTACTGTAAAGATTAAAAAAAATAATCTATTTCGTTGGCTGCATCAGCTGTTGGTATGTATATTCTAACATTTTGAGGAAACTGACTGTGATCACTTTAGCCACATGTTAGTGTTGTTCTGTTGATGAAAGGGAAGTAATCCCTGGTTTCAGTACCGTGTGAGTCAATGAAGAGCCAATTTTGTTTCGTTTCTTGTTTCAGGATTTTTGCTGTTTCATAGAAACAGCAAAAATATAGTAGATGGTCTTTGACCATCTACTATATGCTCAATACAATTCACACCTACTATCTTTATCTATACTCATAGCCATTGTTTCACTTTTAGAGATACGCCGAAGCAGTTTCATTGTGATCAACAGTCTGTCTCAGCAGTCTGTGGGACTATCAATTCATTTGGAAACTGGCTTTATTCAAATCTGCTTTCCTTCTGATTTTTGAGAGTATTTAATGTCTAATAATGTTATCTGTGAAGATACAGTTGTAAGAAATAGTTCAATATTTGAGGAAATAAAACTATGCAGTTTCTTGTTCTTCATCATGTTTTTTTCAAATGATCATGTCATTTTGTGTTTTGTTTTTTTGTCATTTTGTGTCTTTTTTTGATCATTTTGTGTCTTTTTTGGTCATTTTGTGTCTTTTTGATCATTTTGTGTCTTTTTTGGTCATTTTGTGTCTTTTTTGGTCATTTTGTGAATTTTTTGGTCATTTTGTGTTTTTTTTTTTTTATCATTTTGTGTCTTTTTTGGTCATGAGCGGGGGTCGCAGACAACATGCATGTTAAATTGGGGTTCGCGACTCAAAAAGGTTGAGAACTACTGGATTAGAAGACAAATACCACTCATCGATCCATATCTGTCGCTAATAGTGTCAGCTAACGCTACAGCCTGTCCAAGACACAGTCTGGGACAGAAACCTCCATAAAACCACAACTTACACTTTGGTTTTTGTCGGGATAAAACAAACTAAACATAATGTCTGAGCTTTAAATGTACTGGCAGTTGGACTTTTATTTAATGGACGGAGTGTCCTCATTTACAGTGTTTATGCTATAAGCTAAGATAGCTGGCTCCTGACTGCAGTTTTAGTGCAAAGACACACTGCAAAAAAGCCAACTTGTATTTTTGGGCCTAAAACAGTGATTTAAGTTGGTAAAACTTGGAAATATAAATTATTGACATTTAGGGCAATAATGTAAGTTAGCACAACAAAGGAAGCCAGTTGTCTGCTCAAAAACAAGTTTGTGAGTTGTTGTTACTGATATCTTTAAGTTGGGGTTCACAACAAGGGACAATAGTTCTGATAACTCTTCTTGGTTGTGAAATGCGGGAAATCGGTGAAATTCGGTCATTTGCGAAAGCCAGCGGCTAACTGATGCTAGCGGCTAACTGATGCTAGCGGCTAACTGACACTAGCGGCTAACTGATGCTAGCGGCTAACTGATGCTAGCGGGTAACTGACGCTAGCGGCTAACTGATGCTAGCGGCGCTGCTTGTTACAGCTACAAGAGTAGCCATTAGCGTATCAATGCTAACTCAAAATTGTGGTCGCAACATTAGCTGACATTTCATAGCAGCGTTACAATCGTGCCAATTCAGCACATTGCAGAAGTTAGCAGAAGTAAGGATTAAAAGTTATGACGATGTTGAGTTGACAAAAATCTGAATTCAGAGTTGAGCAAACTCAAAAACAAAACTTAAAATATTTAGTTTAATTGTCCAACTTAAAATTCTATCGAAGTTTGTTGCCTTGAAATTTTGAGTTCACCCAACTTTTCTTTTTTGCAGTGGATGAGAGTGGCATCAATCTTCTCATCTAACCCTTGGCAAGAAAGTCAATAAGTCTGTACCCCAAAATGGCTAAGTAATGTTGTTGTGCATAAAGTTAGCTGTAAATGTTAGTTAACTTATATCAAATTCTAATGGAACCGCTGATGTATCATTTAACTGTCACGTGTTAGCCTGTTGGACAAAATGCAGCAGACAGAATGGGGTTAATAAATTGGGTTTTTGGACTGGAATCAAAAACAAGCGCCCTGCATTGAGAGGAAACAGCTTTTCTTCTGATAGGCAGCAGTAGCAGAAGGCCTTGATTAACCATGGCCATTGTCTCATTCCCACACTGATACAATGGACCACTGGCTCCAAATACACAGTCACCAATCTCTGAGCCAACAATGAAAATACCAGACTGACTATATATAGTCTAACCTTCTGTGAAGCTGGTAATGCTAGCATGATGTTAAAATTACACAAACATGTTTTTTTTGCTGTCTCAGCTTCAGTTGGAAGGTCATTGAATTTATTGTGCTTCTGTTGAGTATATTATTATTGATATGTAGTGTAATGTGTTGACTTGTATTTGTACTGTAATCAGGGCACCATTGGAAATGAGAGCTTGCTCTCAATTGGCCCTCCCTGAATAAATAAAGGTGAAATGAAATGTTTTTTTTAGTAATTTGGATCAACATATTTCCTTTAGTGACAAATTACCCATTTAAAATCATGTGACACTCTATAATGGGTCGGTCATTGTCCTGTTGTGACAGTTTTGTGGTTTGGTCTTCTGTATGTTTTGAAATGGCAGCACACTGTAAGCACAGACCTTGAAAAGAGTTGATGATGCACGAGAGGAAGAGGACGAAGTCAGACAGGGGTCCAAAGTCCAGAAAGGTCAGACCCCAAGTTGTCCCAAAGAGGCAGCTGAGGCCCCAGATGCTGAGAAAAGCCACTCGGTTCTGCTTCCATTCATCTCTGGTGCGGATCTTCCTGTAGACCAAGAAGAGCATCACAATTCCCGAGGACACCAGGAGGGCAAGGATCGTCATATTGGTGAAATAGTGAGCCAGCAAGGCCTTGGGGTCGTCTTTCATCCAGCACCTGGAAACATGAAATACACTTAGAGACAGGAAAATCAAATAATCCCAAAGAGGACGAAGAAAATGCCTGTTAAAAGGCTCAGACATTCGCTGCATGTTTCCCTTTCTTCCTGCCGATGTCCACGATCCGTGCATGCGTGGTGACGTGTGTGCTTGAATAAAGTTTGTACATGGACATGTGGCCAGTGTGTTAGTGTTTACATGAGAGCAGATAACTGCAGCGGTTGCCGTGAATCGCCGTTCGCCGTTCCTAGAGGCATTAAGTCCGTGAAGGAATGTGAGTGTTGTTATGTTTTTATATATACAATCGCCGACAATGATGTTGCGCTATTCGCGCTGTATAATTAATATAATTAACCTTTTATGTGTGTGTCTGCCGGCGGTGTGGACCTTGTTTGGCCTGTAGGTAGCGCGTCCTGAGATGATAATAATAGCTTGCATTTTACAGCTGTTCGGTTCCCTGAGCTATTAGTGTTATTGTTTGGATGCTTGTGACTGCCTGTTTGTATTGCATATGTGATATAAATGTAGCTTGGACTGCTGTTACATCCCTATGTGTGCAGATTTTTCTTTGTTTGTATTTGAGGTGGTTATGGTCTGTAATTATTATTTCTTTATTGAGTAATAATGAGAAATGTGTTTTGTTTGTTATTACAGAAACTAACAATGCTAAAGACTGTAATGATTTTGATGACATTGAAGTGGAAATAAACCCGGATTCACCGTCATTACACATCCTCATCTTTTCACCGTGTCCTGACAGAAACGCCATTGTGGTCACTGCTAGAACCCTAAAAGAGCTAGCCCTACCCATTTACCTCTCAAACAATGCCAGAATAACATTATTTTTTTCCAACCGACATTCCACCGTCCTCCTGCTAAGACTACTGTCAAAACATGGGGCGTTTTACTTAAGATGTGTTCTGTTTGATTTCATTTTATACATTTCCAGGCACTACTGCATGTGGTTTCTCCACAGCGTATATCTTTGTCTTAATACTCATGCTTACATCAGATAAGGATTGTGGATGTCATCGCTTGGCACCACCTTTTTCAGTCCATAAATGTCACCTACTGCAGCCAGAATGATTACAGGAACAGCAGGGAGAACTGAAAAGGGATTCACAAAGGGCACACATTAAAATAATCTTTACCCCAATGTGCCATAAAGCATATTCATTTAAAACATTGCTTTACACACTCACCAAAGCCAAACAGGCTCCAGACATAAGGCTTAGGAGAGGGGATGAAAACCATGTAGACCAACCAGAAGGTGTGGAAAATTTCTATGCCCATCCAGGAGAAAGAGCTGAGGAGGGTGTAGTGGAGGCCTGCGCCCACCCACACACACACACTCTCCCCTCCCGTGTTGGCCAGGACCCCCGTGAAGAAGAAGAGCAGGTTGAGGAAGGCGAGAGACACAGCTAAACCAAAGTGGATGGGGATGGACTGCTCCTTGGATCGCCTGCTTGAAGGAGAGTGGAAAAGAAAATGAGTACGTTTCTTTATTGTTAAAATAATATTGATTGATTTTGATAAAATGCATAAACCCTCAACTGAAAAATAAAGCCAATGAAGTGCCTTAAACTGCATTTTTTTTTCTAATGGCCAGTAAGAACAACAACTTCAATAGTTTAAGTTTGACTAAATAGAAGTATATGACAATAATAACCCTACTACTAGATTCATTACCTCAATAAACACTTTCATAATGAGTTTATGGTTTTGATCGCTGGTTTCCAAACTTCAGTTGGTTATACTAAATGATACATTAAGCAGTCAGCTCTTAATTTTTTTCTCTGGTAAGTGCATTTTGTTTCATGCATGTTTTTTCAATGGCCAAAATTAGCATCCTAATTAATATATTAATAAGTTAACATGGAAACCCAAATTGTTCTATGCAAGTGAGCAGATGGTTGAAAGTATGCATTGACCTTTAATGGTTAGATTGATAAGGGGACACTCCTCCCCAGCTCCACATACATGTCCAAATATGGTCACTTCTGGTTCCAAAAAAACAAGAGGGCGACGGCCAAAATGCCAACTCAAGGCTTCAAAAACAGTCATCTGCAAACCATCACAGTCCACTTTATATATACAATCTATGGAGTTGTGACTCTTAATATCATGAGATGACTAATGGACATGATTTGCACCCACAAATGACCGATTAAGTCAATTTCACTTGAAAAGCTGGTTATACTAAAAGATACATTAAGCAGTCAGCTCTTCGTTTTTTTTTCAGGTAAGTGCATTTTGTTTCATGCATGTTTTTTCAATGGCCAAAATTAGCATCCTTATTTATATCTAAGTTAACATGGAAACCCAAATTGTTCTATGCAAGTGAGCAGATGGTTGAAAGTATGCATTGACCTTTAATGGTTAGATTGATAAGGGGATAGGCTCTTGATCCAATCAGGTCACTCAATGACACAAATGAGTATGTTTCTATATTGTTAAAATAATATTGATCGATTTTGATAAAATGCATAAACCCACAACAACAACAACAACAACACATAATATTACCTCTTCCTGCAAAGATAAATAATGAGAGCCACGCAGCTGATCACAGACACAGCACAGCCCAGAGATGTAATGGTGGTCAGGGCCAGGAGGTGGCGCACTGGGCGAGGCTCTATTTGCTGTCAGGGAGACAAAGAGCAGTGAGCAGAGCAGCATACACCAAAATATGAGTGAACCTTTTAAAAATGTACTATGTCCCAGTACAAATGCAGCGTGCCAAAAATCCTAAAATGTCCTTTTACATCTGTTCACATTTTGCAGTATGCTTAACTGCTGATTCTGACTCAGTCCGTTTTGCAGCATATATGAGCCAGAGAGTTTATTTATGCACATTGCATGCATCAGTACATACTTTGCAGCTGCCGTACATACTTAAAGTGAAAAGAAAAAGTATGCAATTTGGAACACACCCTATATGTTTCTATTTCTATGTAGCTTTTTTTGATTCTTCACTATACTTTGATATTCGAGATAGTGTCTGTATGTGTGTAAGCTCATGTTCTGATGTAAGTTTTTGGAGGTGGAGGCACCCAGGTCAGTCTTTTTTTTAGCAGATAGACACAGATGCTGCAGGCACAGATTTCCTCATGTGTTCTGCCTATTTTTGTTTTAACCATAACTTTCCTAAAATAATAATAGACATTAATTACATAACTAATACTGTTAAAGAAGAAGCAAGTTACCATTTAGCTGAAATGGTTGTTTCTAAAAGCAGTTTTTATTCATGGGGTGCCCAGTTGGTTCTTGTATGTTAAATATGTTGGTAGGATGAGGTTTAATGTTAAAATACTGTATGCATACATTTTCCTACATTATGTTACCTTCTAACTGTTGTTTCAATCGTAAAAAAAATAGCGCTGCATCTGCGGCAAGTCTCACCACAAGAACAGTGAAGTACGTCAGATGGTTACACAGACACTCTGTGTCTTTTTCTCCTCTCGGTATTGTCTCACATCCATCCACTAACCAATTGACTTGCAATGGATCTGCACAAAGAAAATACAGATTTAAACGGGAGCTACATTAAATAAACAGGGCGATACAGATATATGTTGAATGAAAACTGTATACGGTTGGTTCTAAAGGGTTCAAACCTTTCCTGGTGTCCCATGAAACACATTTCCTTGGATGCTTTTCCTGAAATAAAATGGGAGAGAGGGAGTTGATGCACATTTGTATTCACATTAATAACTCTTCAAGGTAACCACTGCATCTTTTTCATTCAGTTATGGCTGGAAGAGCTTCCTTGTTTAATAGCTGCAATCATAACTTCGTCCAACATGCAAAATCTGGTTTGCTACGTGTCAACTCATCACCACAGAAAGCTCAAGTGAAAGTGTCATAATAACGTTTACATAAGGACAATAAACGGTGGGTGTAAGTGCATTTGTACAGTGCAGAGAGGAAACAACAGACGACCTGAAGCACATAAGTAGCACCATCTGTTTTTGCGAGGTGTGAGGTAAGAAAAGAAACCATCAAGTGGTTTCTCTGTGTTCTCTGTGTTCAAGGTAGATAACTTTTAACAGACGTCACGGAACTGAAAAGGAGCGTCTTGTTTTTTTTCAACAGCAAACCAATATTTGAGAAGTACATGAAAAATGTCCAACTCTGCAGTTCATAAAAGCGATACACATTTGTGGTCACGTTCAAAAAGTTAGCTCAATGTGACAATACAATTTAAAATATAAACTAGTCACACTGATAAAGACAAAAGGACACAAACTTACAGGTATGGCATTATGGTGAAAGTCAATCTTAATCGGCTGGCGCAGATCCTTGATGATCTCGTTCTCCACTGTGATTTCCACCACATCATCAAGAATCCTGTCCTTCTTGTGACCCTCCTAGAACACACACACACACACACACACACACACACACACACACACACACACACACACACACACACACACAAACGTCTTTACCTGACCCAATTATGACACAGCCTACATATTCATACACAGAAGAAGTTAAGTATTTCAGTGTCAACATGGTCTCACAGGAATCCGTGAAACTCAAAATCCGTGGAATAGCCACAGAATCAATCAAATTTCCGTGAAACTGACACGGATTTCGCTACAATGCAAGTTAATGACAGCATATCCCGTGGCTATTCCAACATACAAAGTGATTATGTACATTCACTGAGTGGATATTTAGAAAATAAAACATATATTTCTCGCTAGAAATGTGATCAAAATCCATTTTTATGCTGAAACTAAGTCAAAATATTGATTTTTTCACTAAAAATGAGAGAACTGTCCGCCATGTTTTTTGTTCTGACCGCCGGGACCTTGAAAGTCACGTGACTTGGAACAAACCAATAGGAAAAAATATTAACTTGCATTGTAGCGAAATCCGTGTCAGTTTCACGGAAATTTGAGTGATTCCGTGGCTATTCCACGGATTTTGAGTGAAATGAATCCGTGGCTATTTCACGGATTCCTGTGAGACCAGGTTCTTCAGTGTATATGTCATGTCAGTACAATACAGTGGTGTACTATATATCAAAGACTTGGTTTTGACATCTCTTCTCAGCTGCATGTGTTGAATGTGGTTAAACGGAGCTTTACCTGGAACAGTGAGTTGTTTTTGTAGAAAGTGCAAACGACTTTGGTGGTGTTCTTTGCAGCTTCTTTTAGAGCCGAGGGGAGATGGACAGTGGCAGTGGACTCTGCAGATATGCCTTTAGTGACCTGGAAAACACAATGTAAACAGAGAAAGGACCACTGCACAGTTAGAGATGGATAAGAGGAACAGAAAAATACATTGTCCATTAACTAGCTTATCATATCAGTATCAATTCTTCATTATTCGAATAAATGCAGGATGTAGGAAACATGTCAACAAAATAAAGGTTAAATCAATGACACAGTTTAAACCACAGTGCTGCTCTGCTTGTGAGTGTCCCCCACAGCACCATGCTGTACAGTTTTAATTAGTACATCTGCATGTGGATTGCTGGGTACTTTAACAAATGGCCCTATTTTAAGATAGTTTGGCAGAAAAATGTCAGGTTTTAAAGTCCATCCTCTACTTGTCACTAAAATGCTGCTATCAGTCACTTTCATGTGGTTAACCTCTCACCTATTTTACTCAACTAAATCACCACCATGCAAGACTTGAATGGAAGCGTTAACACAGTTACTCATTCACTGAGTTAAAAACCTGCTACGGAGCCCCTGATTAAAAATGGACGAGCGCAGTCACAGGAGTGAAGCAGCCTGCAGCGGAGTGATTGGAGTAGAGAAAGTCAAGTAGAAAAGCAGTGCTTTCTCGTGCATTTTGTCCACTGCAAAAGGGAAATAGACTTTAAGTCAGGGCACTTGAAGTGGCCCTCAGTACAACTACATGCATTTGAGCATGAAATCTTAAAAGTGCAGTGTAAAAATGCACAAAATTACTTCTTGCAAGTAATGTTGGTCTGCTGTTCTTGAACTAAAAAAAATAAATCACAGTAAGTGGTTATTTTTTATTTGCTTCAAACCTTTTGTATTCCTATTTATACTCTTACACATGCATTTGAGCATGAAATATGCTAAGTTACTGCACTGTTAACATATTTAATATTGCAGTTTCATCATATCTGGTTAAGTGCACGCTCCTATATGTGGCCCTGTGGTAGTGTTGATGAAAAATCGTGGCCCCCTGCAGCATTTAGTTGCCCATCCCTGCTTTAAGTGGACAAATGATTGTGTATGTAAGTTGATTTCTGAATCAATTAATTATTCTGAACTGAACTAAGAGAAAAAAATCCTTAATTTTCTGTCTCTATTTAGAAATGCTCTCTTTCTGCTGCCACTAAATAATTGCTATCTCACACATGCTGGAAAGAAAAACTTCCCTTTTATACAATGGCTTAGGTAAAAATGCTTAAAGGCATAAATAACGGATGTTTGTGTCTCAGGAAATGATTTTCAGTTTGAATATGCAGCTAAAATGCAACTAAGACGGAACCAGTGTGGTTTCAATCTTGCTTATGTGGCCTGTGAGGAATACAGTGCATGTTAAAGTTGTGGTAGGCAGCTTTTTCTGGAAAAGGCTAAAAAATTTGCCCCCTCCCTCTCTGTCCTTACCCCCTCCAGTCAGATGAGCACATGCTCCATGCAGTAACCTGTAGGAGTACTGGTCATTTACTTAACTATAAGCAACATTTTCTCTCCGTCTCTGAACTGCTTCGCCAATGATGACACATTTCTTAATTGGTTTATTTGCAGACTCTCTGTTTGATAAGTCCGTATTCCTATTTTTGGGTTGATTTGCAGTGTAGGCAGTTTATGCCAACACTGGAATAACAACTTTTTCTGCGTGCCATTATATCAGGCTTTCTCTGAAATGACCTGTGATTGGCCAAAATCTCCCATCATAGGCTAGATTTTCTAAAGTCTGAAAACGGAGCCAAGAGGAGTACGATATTTTTCTCTCAGACCACTTCAAATAACAATATGCTGAAAGGTTATTGTGAAACTTTTGACCAATGAAACCAAAATAAACCTCAGTTTTATGCATGAGAAAAAAAGTCCTGAGGGTCAAAGTTGATTCCTGAGCTAAGGCAGCTATTCTCAACCTTGGGGTCGGGACCCCTATTGGGGTCGCAAGATGATTTCTGGGGGTCGGCAAATCATTTTTGGAAGTCAGCTCTGTCTCCACTATGTTAAAGTGTTCATGTGTTCATGTGTTTTAGTCTTTTTGGTCATTTAATGCCTTTTTTTGGTCATTTTGTGTTTGTTTTTTTTGTCATTTTGTGTCTTTTTTGGTAGCCTGGGTATACCCAGACTGCCTTGCGCGCTCGAATTTGATTTCGAACCTCCAGACGGTCTGGAAACGAGGCGATTATCTTAGCCCTGTTTTAGGGATCCAATCACAGAGCGGGGAGGGACGGTGAGACGATGACGCGTACTACTCGGCACTTGGAAGCTTTCCGGATCCAACATGGCTGCTGCGGACGCGAAACTCTCTTTAGCTGTAGATGGTGTTTTAAATTGTTTAGAGTGAAAGTTGAAAGGCGAAAGGTCTCTCGGCAGCTCCGCTGTCCCCCGGCTCGTAGCGAGATCACCGGTAGCGGGGCTATTAGCGCCGCACGGGCGGTTTCTGCGGCTCGTTGCGCCGAGCCGGTGAGACCGCCGGTCACCGCCGGTGATCTCGCTCCGAATCGGGGGACAGCGGAGCCCCCAGAGACCCGCAGCAGCTTGTTTATTGCCCATAAAATCAGTGGATGTGTGTGGCTGAATGACATGAGGGGGAATAAAGCGTGAAAATAAATAATCTTGCAGAAAGCGAGAACTGGAGGAGCAACGCAGCAAACAACACTCTCTCACAGACACACACACAACAAACATCCATCTCTGTTGCTCTACTACGTCATCTGGTATAACTGATCTGATTGGCTAAGAGCTACCTACAGACGCTTTGATAGACATTCTAAGCGTCCAATAAACGGCTCCGGAGGATCGTAAACCACACCTCCTCTACGGAGAAATACATTGTAGGTGTCCAGACCTAATCTCCAATGAGATTTGGTCTGGTGTTAGCCAGGCTACTTTTTTGGTCAGTTTGTGTCTTTTTCTGATCATTTTGTGGTCAATTTGTGTCTTTTTTGGTAATTTTGTTTCCCTTTTTTGGTCATTTTGTGTCTTTTTTTTTAGTAATTTTGTGTCTTTTTTGATCATTTTGTGGTCAATTTGTGTCTTTTTTGGTCATTCTGTTTCCTTTTTTGTCATTTTGTGTCTTTTTTGGTCAATTTGTGTCTTTTTTTGGTCATTTTGTGTCTTTTTTTGATCATTTTGTGGTCATTTTGTGTCTTTTTGGTCATTTTGTTTCCTTTTTTGTCATTTTGTGTCTTTTTTGGTCATTTTGTTTCTTTTTTGGGTGATCTGAACTGTGCGTGTGAAATTCTGTTCAGTGAGTGGGGGTCGCGGACAACATGCATGTTAAATTGGGGATCGCGACTCAAAAAGGTTGAGAACTACTGAGCTAAGGAACAGCACTTTAAGTGATGTGATTGCAGGGGAACCCTCAGAGCAGCTACCAAATTGACCCTTTGGTGAGACTGTTTTCCAAAGTGAACCTCTGCTTTTAAAGTAAAACAACAGAGAACATCAACTTGTTTTTGTGTGTTAGTCTTACAGGTGATGTGACGTTGGCGCCTCTGAAATCCTTCTCCATCTCCACCACAGAGCTGCGAGCACAGGGATGCTCAATGTTCCCGGCAGCCACATTCCTGAATACATACATCCACACACACAATCATGATGTTTCATTAAAAATGTGGTGTCAGATGGTCTTTTAAAGGAAGCAAAGTTATTTCTGTAACCCACACCCTATCATAGTATAAAGTTTCACTTCCTGTTTGTAGTCAAAGTTCCCTTGACTACATAAAGCTTCAGAGCAGCGGCGTTTGTAATTAAGACAAAGTCATGTGAAAAAGGATGTTGACAAAAACACGGTAATGCTACTTCAACAGTAAATATTATGGTGCATTGAGGAAAAAAGCAAGAGGAAATTACATGTGGACTTGGGTGGATCCCTGCTTGGATCCCTGATCACACAATGCGCCTGCAAAAAAAGAAAACAGTTTTGAATTTGACATGGTAAACTTGACACTTAAACAGAAATCTGACTCTAAAGTCTTTTTTTTTTAGTTTTGGTTGAATCAAATAATCTATTGACCCTTACATACAGTACATGTAACTGAACTTTGAGGTTTTTAAATCCTCCTTAAAAACACACTTTTTCTCCCTGGCTTTTAATCAAGTTTAAGTGGACATCTTGCAAAAACAAAATTTTATTTAAATTTTTAATTTATTTTATTATATTTTTATTTATTAGGGCCCGAGCAGGCAACGACCTGCGAGGTCCCTATTGTATTTCGAATGATTATTTATTATTTTATTCTATTGTTGCACTGTGTTTATGTATTTTAGTATTTTAGTTTTTACCGTATTTCCTGAAACTGTGATATCTGTACAGCACTTTGGTCAACCCCGGTTGTTTTAAATGTGCTCTATAAATAAAGTTTGACTTAAAGTTTGACTTGAACAAAAGGACATTTTGACCATTAACCTGGAAACATTGACATAAAATAGTGGCAGAAAAAAATCTTCAGTTTATGCACAATGAGTAAAACCTCCATCTTGCTGAATTTATTTCACTTACAGGAGTACTGGAGATAACATTAAATTTTCCTTACTGCAATTGATGGAATCTGCAACATATTTGTAGGCTGCTCGTATTTTGTGGGTAATAAAGTCAGTTTTGATCGTTCCATTCATGATGCCGTAAGGTGTTTCAGGTGCGGTCAGACCATCAGACAGATCAGTGCAGCAGGGGCCCCGCACACTGGCGGGCCAGCACAGAGTCAGGTTCTTCCCGTCCTGGACAAAGAAAAGAATAGTGATGAGTTGTCTCACAATAAGCCAGCTTTCAAAAGATTAAGAAAGCTTAGATGTTCCACGACAGTGGCGGTTCTACACAGGGGCCTCCAGGGGCCACTGCCCCTGTGAAGAAGCCCTTGGCCCCTGTTGTGGCCCCTGTGTAACAATGAACGACGGAATAATTCTTACCTATTTTTTGTTCAAACAATATCTCACTGTACACAAAAGGAACCCAGAATGTGTCCATTGTATAATAGTTTAATTGTGCAATAAAAGCTAAATATAAAGATCATTCTCACTGTACTGCACTTTCAAAATAAAAGTAATTGTGCACAAAAATGAGAAATGTCATTGTCGTACAAAAATAACTGTTAATGTTGGTGAGTCTCATTGCTTCAATCAATGTAGTTCTTCCAAATATGAGAATTTTTAGCTAAAATAAAGGTTTTGAATGCTTAAATATCATTTTTGACGATTTTTAATGTGCCCCTCTGATTAAACACTAGCCCCTCCTTGGCCCCCAAAGTAAAACTGGTCTAGAACCGCCACTGTTCCACTACATGTACATTTCTCAACAAATCCTCATCTTGCCTCTTTTTTATGATTTATTTGCAGTTTCAACTGGTCCATCAATGGCTCCCAGTACAGACAGAAGGGGGTTTCCTCTGAATCGAGCCGAAGCCTCTTGAGAGGATCAATAATCACTTCCGACCGCCGACATTGAGCTGTGATCTTCCCATCGATGGACAGAGAGCTCTGATCAGCTGAGATTGAGATCCCACTACAGCCTGGGGAGAGGTTGACCTTCAGGCTCAGGGGGCCGTTGCCATGGCGCCAGACGCCACAAAACTTCCAATCCTCATCATTTTCACCTGAACCTGAGGGGAACAAAAGTATACACACATGGTTTGGTTTCCCTATATTTTTTTAACAGCATGGTTCAATAACCACATTTGAGGGATCATTGCAAAATCACCATTGTGGGTTTTTTTTTTTTGTAAATATCTGACGGTTTACTGTTATTGGAAGAAAAATGCGATGTAGTCCAGTTTTGATTCAGTGTTATTCTTCAGAAAATTGCAGAAATCTGCATATTTCAACACTGCAAAAAAAGCCAACTTGTATTTTTTGGCCTAAAACAGTGATTTAAGTTGGTAAAACTTGGAAATATAAATTATTGACATTTAGGGCAATAATGTACGTTAACACAACAAAGGAAGCCAGTTGTCTGCTCAAAAACAAGTTGGTGAGTTGTTGTTACTTATATCTTTAAGTTGGGGTTCACAACAAGGGACAATAGTTCTGCTAACTCTTATTTATTTGTTGTGAAATGTGGGAAAGTGGTGAAATTCGGTCATTATCGAAAGCTAGCGGCTAACTGATGCTAGCGGCTAACTGATGCTAGTGGCGCTGCTTGTTACAGCTACAAGAGTAGCCATTAGCGTATCAATGCTAACTCAAAATTGTGGTCGCAACATTAGCTGACATTTCATAGCGGCGTTACAATCGTGCCAATTCAGCACATTGCAGAAGTTAGCAGAAGTAAGTTGACAAAAATCTGAGTTCAGAGTTGAGCAAACTTAAAATATTTAGTTTAATTGTCCAACTTAAAATTCTATCGAAGTTTGTTGCCTTGAAATTTTGAGTTCACCCAACTTTTCTTTTTTTGCAGTGAACCGTTTTCAAACCACAACTTACTATGTGCTCAAATAGTGGTCGGTAAGATTTTTGACTTATAAAACAGCTTTCTGAAAGAAAAAAAAAATCCTCATCACCAAGCTTACACTACTTCTTATTCTTCTTCTATGTCTTCCTATTGCGTCATGCAGCGAGTTAGCCAAATGTCAAACCGCCTCAGGTGAGGAACTCAGTGTGTCTACAGAAAATGTCAATTAATCAGCGGACAGTTGTGCTCCTCGCCTGAACTGAAAAATTTATCTTGTAACTTAAATGTTCACAGTCTGCTTTCTGTTTTTTGTTGGTTAGCACAGGAGCATTTACAACAACACATCTTTTCACACCCTCAAAAAAGTGTTAAACCTTACTGGAGCCCATATATCCTGCTTTGCTTGTAGAAACTGACCTATAGACAGTTCTCGGAACAAGTGAAACTGCATTGGTGGCAAGTGGAATTTTTCTTGTTGTCGGCAGAATATTTTAACATTGTTTTATGCCACCAATGCTACATTTATTGTGAAATGTTAAATATAACACACAATTGCAATATATTCATCATTTGTGCTATTATACTGTTACTTATATGTTCATGCATTAGTTGTTATAGCAATTTAAAGTCACTTGTTTTTGTTTAAACATGCAAATGTATGCAGCAAAAGCTCAAGAATCTAATCAGATCATCTATTCCACACAGGAAATATGTGGTGTCTGCTTGAAGTTTTAACTGTAGGTTGTATTTGAATGTCTCCTCTTGATTATCTCTACATATGGCAACATATAGCATGTACAGAATCAGGCACAGCAGAGCTACATTGTGCAGAAACAAAGTTGTGACAACGAACATGAAGCTAAAAGAGCTGCTAAAGATCAGGGAGTGATTAACTTACCCGTAGATAGGAGGATGATCAAGATGAACATAACCCTCAGGTTATCTCTCAGTCGGAGCTCCATTGGTAACAACTGCTGTTGGCAGACAAAGAAAAAGAAATGCAGTTTTAAAAAGAGGAACACCTCTACAGCTTGTTTGTGGATCGGCAGGGAGATTAATCAGTCAGCAATTTAGAAACCCCACCACTGAAACCTGCAGCCAATAAAGCAGAGGATTAAATGTCAAAAGCATGGTGTGCATTTGCTGCCAGATTATAACTATAAATGGCACATTTCAATGAAACACAAGCATATCTTACATTGTTTTGATGTGCAAAAACACATCCTATATTAAACAACATGTCCCTATCTAGAGGCAGCATAGGTTTGACATAATACGTTTCTTTTAGTGATACTATTCTTACCCAGACGCCTGCTTTATTATCTGCACTTTCTAATCAATGAATACAAATGAGTTCATGTTTAAAACACACACAGGGACCTTTCTGTGCTGTTATCAATGGAAACAGTCTTTCCCCTTAACTGGGACTGCACACACACACACACACACACACACACACACACACACACACGCACACACACACTTTCTTTTCTTTACCCTTTCACAAGCAGATTTTCATTGCAAGGAAAAAAAAACATTGCAGATACCGACTGTTTCAATCAATCAATATACTGCCAGACATTACAGTATTTGGAGTAGAAGAGAAAACAAATTACCCTAGAGAAAAAATACATGACTTTACACCATATTGACACCATACATACAGATACACCACATGACTTACTAAGAATCATGTGTCAATCAACCACACACACGCGAACACCCATTTCTCTATAATTTTTTTCTATATGCTAAGTCATTCCAAGCACCACATAGACTTTCTACATGTACTTGTTTCCTGCATGATAACAATGGCACATTTACCCAAGGGCACATCATGTAATTTAAAACACATTAAATCTGCGACCGTGTGCAGTTACTTTATGCCGTTTATGGCGTTGAGAACGTGTGTAGTGGTGCAGATGCTGATTTTGTAGGGGAAGCAGACAGCAGTCGTGGTTGTCCTCAATATCACAAGACGGGAACCGATCGAACCACAGACAAAGCAAAAAAGCAGCAACAGAAAGAGAAAGACAGACAAAAAGAAACGGAGAAGCATATCCTGGGGGGTGGGGGGTGGGGGGGTGTCAGCTGGCTATTTATAACTACTGAAATACACACCTGAGACTTGGACGACCTAAGAGACAGACTGATAAACAAACACACGCAGACAGGGAAGGATGTTTAAGCAATTTGTTTTTGTGTGATGTAACACTTCAATGGAAGTACAGTGCTTCAAAGTCATGTACACAAAGCAATGCTAACATCCATCTCCTGGGTGACTTGGTCTTACTTGGTAACCTTTAGCTGATGTAGCATGCTAGCCTGCTAATTGTTCTGCTAAGAGCAATCTTTCAACAAAATGTCTGGAAACTCTATACGGCAAAGTCTAACTATGGAACTCATGATAAGCATGCAAAGCATTAAACTGTACAAACTCAGTTGTATTTTAAGCTTTTTACTGCAAAGACTGTGTTTTGAACTTCGTTCTTTATTTTGCAGGGCAAATAGAAGTGAAGTCACTGTGTTAGTGAGCAGAAGGTGCATAAAAATAGCCAGGCTTAACTAGTGTTGGCCTTTAAAGGCCAGACTCATACCTTGACCTTGATCAATTTTTCATTAGGAAAATTAGCAAATCAAATGTGCTGTATCTGCTAAACAATGCCTCTCGAAATGCCACTTTTCTTCCGGCTTTAACTTACTGAAGCCAATCCAAATACTGTGAAAAACAAACATCATCATAGTAGCATTAGTGTTTCAAACATGAATTTAAATGGCACGTGAAAGAACAATAAAAATAGAAATTTGTGAAGAGTGTCAGACGACTGTTAAATACAGCACATTAGTTATAATGCGTATATGTTTTTGACATCCATGATCAATTATTTGCATGAAAAATAATGAAAAAAAAATCTAATCTAATCTAAACTGTAGCCAAATCTTATTCTGTGCATTTATTTTTCTCTGCTGTTTGTCTTCAAACTATGTTTAAAATGCTCTGTGGTTAAGAATCATGAGGCCTCTGTCTCTTCCCCATTATGAAATGATGTCGTGCATTTGAACAGGCAGGTTTTACACCAGGCCTGCATTACACTGTCCTTTTTTTTTTTATCAGATTATAACTGGTTCAGTATAGATTTGATTTGTTAGGCTCATTCAAGCCATGTTTTCAATGTGGAAGAGAAATTACGCTGTAACATATGCAAAATTCATTCATTTTCATACATAATTCATATTTTATTATTATTTATTCATATTTTTATTTTCCAGGACAAATTTCCAAATGTTAGGCTAAATAGACCATTGCAATAGAGTGTGGAGCTGAATCAAATACCTGAACAAACAAGGCTCAAAAACATGACTATATGTATTCTGGGAAAGATGAGTCTTAAGCGATACATTATTATCTATCTCTTAGTAAACAAACATATATATGTACTATACTATTATACAGTAAAAAGACACAACACTATAAATAATATGATAAACTAATTTCACTTCAGTCATAATGTGAAACTGCAACCTCTGCATAGTTGACACAGCATCACTTGGTTGCTTTGTGGTTTTGACACTTCTCTTTTTGATAATTCAAAAGCGACAATAAAAGGGAAAAAGGTGCTAACGCGTGACTTCACAGTGGTTTTATGATGGAACTAATATGAGACACAATTGTTCACTGAGATACACGTTTTCTCTTGCAAAGTGTAATGGTTTAGCAAGCAACACTAGGCGTAACCTACAACCTATCACGCCTCAGCTGCTCAGAAAGTTCAATGACAACTGACAAACAAACAATAGTTCACATTTATACACTGCAAAAAAAGAAAAGTTGGGTGAACTCAAAATTTCAAGGCAACAAACTTCGATAGAATTTTAAGTTGGACAATTAAACTAAATATTTTAAGTTTTGTTTTTGAGTTTGCTCAACTCTGAATTCAGATTTTTGTCAACTCAACTGTAAGTTGTATTGACTTATAATTTTACATTGTAATAACTTTTATTCCTTACTTCTGCTAACTTCTGCAATGTGCTGAATTGGCACGATTGTAACACCGCTATGAAATGTCAGCTAATGTTGCGACCACAATTTTGAGTTAGCATTGATACGCTAATGGCTACTCTTGTAGCTGTAACAAGCAGCGCCGCTAGCATCAGTTAGCCGCTAGCATCAGTGAGCCGCTAGCTTCAGTGAGCCGCTAGCATCAGTTAGCCGCTAGCATCAGTTAGCCGCTAGCACCACTTAGCCGCTAGCTTTCGCTAATGACCGAATTTCACCGCTTTCCCGCATTTCACAACAAAGAAATAAGAGTTAGCAGAACTATTGTCCCTTGTTGTGAACCCCAACTTAAAGATATAAGTAACAACAACTCTCCAAGTTGTTTTTGAGCATTCAACTGGCTTCCTTTGTTGTGCTAACTTACATTATTGCCCTAAAAATGTCAATAATTTATATTTTCCAAGTTTTACCAACTTAAATCACTGTTTTAGGCCAAAAAATACAAGTTGGCTTTTTTGCAGTGTACCTTTATCTTTACGTATAACAATAGAGGCTACAGCCCTGATTCGGTTCAGGCACATCCAGCTCTCAATAACAAAATGAGTACACATACTTTAGAAGCCTACAAGTGTGGTGGCGCGCTACTATGCTGGGGCAAGCAGAAACTTGCTGTGGTTGTGGCATGACAAATTCCTGTGGAAACCTGCCCATCAGGTACAGGTGGGCTATGGGGTTTATTCTACAAGCACAACATATGTAATATTGCAAAATCAAAAAATTGTGCCTTTTTTGTCATTTTGTGCCTTCTTTAAGTCATTTTGTGTCTTTTATTGGTCATTTTGTGCCTTTTTTAAGTCATTTTGTTTCCTTTTTTGGTCATTTTGTTTCTTTTTTGTATGATCTGAACTGTGCCTGTGAGATTCTGTTCAGTCAGCGAGGGTCGTGGACAACATGCATGTTAAATTGGGGGTCGTGACTCAAAAAGGTTGAGAACTACTGCAGTAAATGACTCAGTTTGTCATCGTGGGAAGACTGAAACTTACATGACTTATCCAGCTAAATAAATAAACACCAACACTTCTTATGGTTAAAGCCTGCATTGTCTCATAAAATATTTACATTTGTATCTCTTTATCACTTTTTATTAAATATTAACTATATCAACGACTGTTGACAACCTTTAGCATTAAATTGTGTTTTTAAAGCTAATCGGTAATGACTGGAGCCTAATAGCTCCTCATACTTGGGAAAGTAAAGAAAATGCCCACATTGGTTAAATTTAGACCAAACAAGGAGTGATGACACATAACTCAACAAGATGCTACAGCAGTCATTCAGGATCACACTGGTGGTGAATTCACACTTTAATGTGTGACTCATGTCGGCCTCAACCAGATCCCGCTCTGAACCGATGTCGGACTACAGATGCTGTATTGATAAGGAAGACAGTGGGCAGTGTTGCCCCACCCACAGGCAGCTAGCTGCTAGTGAGAAAAGACACAGTGAGACGCTCAGTTCTCATTTCTCAGACATGTTTGAGACAAGGCAAAAATGTCCCCCACTGACAACACAAACCCCTTCTGTACATGTGCACTTATGCAAATGTGAGCAAAAAATGTGTCACCACTGCACAGAGGGGGAGGATGTGGCGTCAACTTTGTATGCCGCTTAAAGCATGGAAACAATCAAACACACCAAAATTAAGAGCATGGGTATTAACAGCAGAACAAAGTTTAGAGATGGAAAGACTAACTTTTAGAAATAGGGAACAAATACATATTTGGAATAAGTTATACTGTAAAGAAAGGCTGGTAAAAACAGTGGAAATATTTAATCAAATTAAGGAGATGAACTAAATCGTCCCCCTCCCCAACACTAACACTATTTTAGTATATCTTAGTTTTTTTTTGTTTTTTTTTTGTGTGTGTTGTTAGTTTGTTGTTTATTCCTTCTTCTTGGAGATCCCCATTTGGGGAATACCAGTTTGCCTTGTATATATGTTTGTCTGTTTACCCTATGTTTTGTTATTTACTTTGTGAATATATACCTTGAAAAAAAAGGGGGAAAAAAATGCAAGGTACAGTATGGTAAAGAAAACGAAATGACTGATTATGTTTGTGAAAGTAAGAAGCCTTGTCATAAAGTATTAAAAAAAAACTTTGTATGCCGCTTGATAACAGAACATTATTTATAGCTCAAACAACTATAATCTCCCTCTCTCACACAACATTTCAAACTGCTGAATTGCCATGATAAGTAAACTAACTCTCCCTCTACCCCCACACCCTCTCTATTGTCCCTACACAGCGCCCAGGCATCAATTCAGCACAAGAATTTCCCCTTTTCTTTCACTTCCCAGCTCTTATGTGTGTGTGCGCGCGCGCGTGTGTGTGTGTGTGTGTGTGTGTGTGTGTGAGAAGCAGGCCGGAACGCTTCTTACATATCGTAGCCTTTCTCCTTTTTCAGAACCAAGCCAAAACTCATCCTGAAACTTGTTGCTTCGCCGCACCCGTCACTCCTACACACATACAAGATGGTATAGCGCTGATGCGTGTTTGTGTGTGAAAGCATGCTATTCCCCCAGCAACCCACAAACACATAAACAAAACATGTCCCGTAACCCCGAGTTTAGAATATGTCTTTTTATGTTTTCCAGTAAAATTTCCCACGAGTCTTCCTATCTCTGCATCATATAGCGGTCTGACTCACACCACCTTCTTCACAGGTTCTGTGCGATGGCGTTCAAAGTGGAATGGCAGCCAAAACAATGCGTGACACAGACAAGTGACAGACAGCGTGGGCAACGTATAAGCTCTCCGCAGTGGTGTATGTATTATTTAGATATATAGAGGTGGTGCATTGAGGTTAACAGGGGATTTCTTTTTTTGCTTGTGTGCAAAATATCTCAACAACTATTGAATGGATTGCCAAGACTTTTGGTGATGAACTGGCTTTTTATACTTGCACCATCATTGGGACAAAATTTTAATTTGTCCAATGCTTAACTTACAAAACTATACACTGTGTTTGTTGCTGTTGTTAGCATGATGGCAAACCCTGGCATGATGACAAGATGGATGTATAAAGAGAGCTTGTTTCAGTATTGAAGGCACGACCCCGTTTATCACTATGAGAGTTACTCAGTGGTGCATGAAGCCAAATGTGCATACAGTTGTAAAATCCCCACATCTTCTATAAATCATCAACACTGTGTGCCCTACAGAGCATGTGCACTATAGACTTCCACCAGCCAACTTCCAGTTTAGCCCTCCACTAACTTGAATGGAGTTAAAGTAATACAATCAAGCAGCTCTACTAGACTTTCCAAATGTTACTGGACCAAATTAATACAATTCTGGTAGTGAAACGAGTCATTTTGTGGGAGTTGTGAGTGACACTAAAAAAATGCTTTGTTTTGTACCAAATGGCATTACGTGATAGACCCTGAAGTTGTAATGGTTTGGCAACTATGTCAAACTGGCTTCAATGCCCAGCAGTCTACCAGGGGTCTAGACCAACACGCAACATAAGATACATGCTAAACATAAGCAAGTTTGCCAAAATGTTCTAGATAAGACAGGTTTGGCTGTGAATTTTATCACAAATGCAGACTTGGCTTTCAAGCTACAGCTGCACCTCAGTTGTTCTTTATTTCAAATCTTGTGATACACATGACCTGTTTATAGTACAGTAAGGTAACTTGAAGAAAACCACTTCCTGCCCTTTGCAAAGAAACCATCTGAATGTGACATTTTCTGTCTGCTTTTCAAGTCGTTCCTATGTTGCTGCATACCTGAATAAAATGTGTGTTTTATTTGCACTTTTCCTGTCTCGTTTTTTCTGTTGAAATAAGATGTTGCTTGTACAACACTTTTTTGGTTCAGCCAACAACAAAGTGGGACACAAAGTAAAAAAAAAAAAGCTAACATCATTATCTTGCACATGTATTTACAGTAGACTGAATTGGTAGTTTGGTTTTGTCCTGCAAGAGTTTTAGTTTGCATTTGTCCCACTCCTCTGCAAGCAGCAGACTGAGGGAGCAAAGAATGTGCATGGAAGAGTAATTCAAGGAACAAAAGCTGCTCTTTGTTGTCAGGCCTTAGAGCTGAAGTGACAGCAAGCGTGAATACAGGTCAAAGATCGTTGGCTGGTGTGGAGGCTGTTTAAGCCAGTGACTGAAAGAAACACACACACACACAAACAGCTCTCACTCTGCACAACATTCAGCCAAAATAACAGGGAAGGAGCTGAGGTTAAAGGCCACTTTGAAAATGTATATTTCAAAATGAAATTTTGATTTCTTGGGTTTATTTTCCAGCTCTTAAGAGTTATCCATCAAGAGTAAGACAGAGCCAAACTAATTGTGTTGGGTACAGTAAAACATAACCCAGACATGTTGAGGTTACTGGTCTGAAATAGTCTCTTCTCACACTTTCGTTTGAAGGAACACACCGACCTTATTTGTCTTTTTGCAGAAGCTGCTGCCGTGAGAAGACTGCACTGTGCTACAATGTTGTGACCTGGTGCCAATGTGCTTGAAAGATAAGATTTGGGCTTGTTGCCCTGAGGCACAATACAAGAAGCAACTAGCATGCTATAGCTGCTACTTTATGTGTTAAATGCACTACAGGTCTAGCGTGTGAACATCAGTCACTCTGAGCAGCTACTAGGGAAGCTTCTGAAAGTGAGACTCGTGACATCTTATTGAAAGTATTCATAATAACTTTTTTTTGGACATTTTATGAGAGCTGTGTAAAAGCAGGAATGAGCATCAAACAGAAACATTTCAAGCTGAAGTGAAAGACTGATGTGGAATTTTTCCCTGTCGGGACCTTGCATTCTTTGCGATAGCACCATAGTGATGCAGTGTGCATGTCTGCAGTGTGTTTGTGTTCCTTTATCTGTATCTTGCCGTCCTCTGTGAGGAAATTGGAGGAGCAGGTGGAATGCTGCAGATATTTCCTTTGGGGCTATGAATAAATCAATAACACACACACACACACACACACACACACACAAGCACAGACAAAAGCTAGCATGTTATTAGGGCCTTAATCACCCCAGTGTGGCCTTAGTCACGAGGTTCAGCGTGTCATCAAGGCCTTTCTTTTCCTCATTATGAAAATGAAGTCAGCACAAAAGAGAGGGAGTTTTTTGCAATGAGACATACAAATGCAATATTTACATTTTAGGGGATTTAGCAAAAAAAACTATGGTTGTGAAAAGTTCACTTTCAGTTTAAACATCAAGCGCTGCTCTGATCTGCATGTGCTGGTTTACGCCTGGTGCAATGCCCAGGTCTCTCAGGCTTTTCACACCATGGGGTTTTTTTCTTCTGAGTGAAGTCTTTTGATTGTGCATCCAGGCTCAGTCAGGAAACCACATATTACAGCTGTAGAAGAGTGCCTGCTGCCTGACTTTCATGTCTACACCTATTACCAAACACCATCTCTTGATAAGGGTAGACTCATGAGGGCAAAAAATGAATACATAAGGTTTGGTACAGCCCTATTACTGTAAATGATGACAAAGGAGGCCCCATGGCCCTAGACCAAAACACATGACTGATTGATTGATTGCTAAATAAAAAATATTTAAAAAATAATGTCAATAGTAAAAAAAAAAAAGGTTCCCCTTTTCATTCTGAATATCTCCACTGTCAAATAAAGCAATAAAATGCCTAAAAATATCTTTAAAAAAAGAAGTAGGAGTACACCAATGTGACATGAAAAACAGAGGTCTACAAACCAGGCATTGTATTATATATTACATATGCATTATGTAACAACAAAGACTATTAATTAAAGACTATTATTATTTAAACATGTTTTTAAAGCTGCAAATAGAAGTGCAAATGAATATGTATTGTATATGAATATACAATAAAATTAGCCCATAAGGTAAATATATAACATGATTAAGCTTACCTTAAGTAGCCTATTTTTCCTGTCAGAAGTCGAGGTTTTCTGGTATCCCCCTGAAATGGTGGTTAGACTAAAATACTTTCTGCTTCCAGTAAAAACTTCCACTCACTGGTCCACACAAACTGGACCCAGTAAGAAATGAAAGAGTAGCCAAGACGTTACGCACAACTGTGACAACCTGGGATGGACCTCCAAATTCAGTCAACCACAAAAAAAACGACTACAAATGACCAGACCGAGGGGAAAATAAAACTACACTTTTGACACCTGGTGTTTCTCAGGTAATTTCTGACGTTTCTAGCATATTTCAGACAGTCAAAGATATCTTAAAAATGAAAAGTCCGAAGAACAAGACGCCGGGCTGAAGCGTTGACTCACACCGTCACAGAGCCTCTCCGCTCGCGGACAATCTGTCAGCGCGCGTGAGGTGTGAGCCACAGCTGCTGACAGCACAACGACAATGAATGGGGCGCTGTTTCCGGTAAACTTTCACAATAAATCACCAGCTTAAGAAGCTCAATAGAGAACCAAAACTTACGGTGTGTTTATAATTGTGTAATACGTAGTTTCTCTTTCGTCTCATTTTTAAAAAATTCCCACCGTCCAGACACACGTGTTTGCCTGAATCTGTAGGCTGATTTTCTCAGAATCAGGATGAGTCATCATCATAATAATAATAGAGATTAAGGCAAATACTGTGAGTAAAACAAGCAAGATAAATAGAAAAAAATAATAGAAAAAGTCAACATACAAAAAATATGAAAAAATATATAAAAATATGAAAAGTGCAAACGGTATGTAGGCTACAAATACGATGTCACCACCTACAAATTTGTAGCCTACAGGCTACAAATTTGTAGCCTGTAGGCTACAAATATATATATATATATATATATATATATATATATATATATATATATAGATAGATAGATAGATAGATAGATAGATAGATAGATAGATAGATTACTTTATTCATCCTTTATTACTTTATTACTTTATTATTTATTACTTTATTCATATATATATATATATATATATATATATATATATATATATATAGTATAAAATATAGTTCTTTAACACTCATATAATTAGGCAAATTCAAGTTGGCCAAATTACAGTTACACTTACTTCACGTCCTATGCTAGTAAGGCATCGACAACAATGGCACTTTATTTTGAAGGCATAGTCATGTCCTGGTTTTATTCTGTCATCTGTGTCTCGCTTGACTGTCGACCAGCAAGGTGTTAAACGGGAAACCAGACAGGGTGACTGGATCTGATGTTGGGAGCACAGTCAGAGGAGGGGCTGCATTGTGAAAGTGCAATCAGTCAGTTCACTTTCCAAAGCCACTCTTAATCCAAGCAGTACACAAGCCTCAGCATATAACCTTCAGTGCTTATTTAATTAAGAAATAAACCATTTCTATTATTGTTACTGGCCATGATATAAAGTTTTGCTTTAACTGATCTGATCTGACCTGATCTGATAATCCTAAAAAGCATAATTAGATGTATCTTCATTGTGTTTAACCTTGTTCCACTGAGGCCTTGGGTCATGTTTAAGTTTAAAGGAGAGTCTTGTCAACCTGTCTCTGGTTATTTCCCAAACCTCTATGTGCATGCTTTTTCTGTGGCATTGATACCACGTAGTATAAAGAACTACTTCAGTGCCACAGGCAGCTGGCACTCTTGCAAGTTTCAAATGTTACCACAAACCGCAGCTTCATCTTGAGAAGGCTTTGAACCTTGAAGGAAAAAAAACGGTATTGATGACTGTTTCCGAAAAACATGCATTGTTTGTCAAACATAAAGTCCCTTGGGTGAAGTATGAAATCCTTAAAATGATTTTAAGTGGACAGCTGTAAAGCTAGACTTATGACTGAACACTGCAACAGAGAATTAAAACTTGCCACCAGGCTCATCGAAGATTATTGCCATAGGAATTATTATAGATATTATAATAGTTGAAGCACTGAACTCTGTGCATAACTTGAGATGTCTTTTTTATGGATATATTAACTGACTGCAAAGCCATTTACAGCCTTCCAGTAGACATTACAGTTGACTTTATGGCTCTGTTGCTTGTCTAGAAAGCTCATAATGGCACTACAATAAATTTCTGGTTTTGTTGCAGGATATGAGCCAATAAGGTCTCTCGGGTCTAAGTAATGACCTCTTGAAGTGAACCAAACACTGAAGACAATGGAGGCCAGAATTTTTGCAAGCAAATGCACATGTACTGTATGTTTGCACATGTGCTAACGCCTTTTGTGTCCACTGTATGTAAATATTCTCTGTTTCTGTTTGTGACACATGTATTGGTTCTTGTAAAGTATGTGGTGTTTCCTTGCTAATGAAATTTGTTCTAGAAACATTGTTCAAATTAACTTGACTTTGACTTGTATTTGTATTGTACTTTGCACAGAAATTTCCATGCCGCACCTGAGGCTGCAGGTGCAGATTAATGTTTAAACTCACAGCATTATCTGATGTCACTGTTCGTGCTGACCCGACAACTTAAAGCACATTTCTCACTAAAACGTAATCTTAAACTCTTAGATGGAGTCTTATCTTCAGCATCTTCTTCAATGCTAAAGATGAAAAAAAGGGGAAAAGAGAGGGGGTGAGGTAGGAAATGGCTAGATTCAGCACCTGGCTCCTCTCTTCTGTTCAACTGTCTACATGAGTGGTTAAGTGTGCATGTGTGTGTGCATGTGTGTGTGTGTGTGTGTGTGTGTGTGTGTGTGTGTTTGTCTGGAGCAGGATTTGTCAGTTGAATTGCGTGGGCTTGGATAATAAAGGGCCCTCTGTCTCCGCAAAGACAGGTGCGCGAACGCACACACACACACACACACACACACACACACACACACACACACACACACAGTGACTATATGTAAGTGACAATACATTTGTGACTGCTGTGAGATTTGTCTGGACAGAGAGTTCGAGTGAAAGATAGGTTGACGAAAGTAAATGAGGATGAAAGTCAGATAAAACCAGCATGAGACACAGATACTGGAACTCAGCCGACAATCTCAAACCTGCATAAGTAAGCTTGTCTTATCACCCATCTCCATGTCAAAACTATAACAGACTTTGTGGGTGACTGAGACCCTTTCTCAATAGATAAACTACTAGGCTGCCCATAACCCGGTAAGGTGCAGCAGAGCAGAAAATATTTGTAGCAGGAAAGAATGCCCTGTGCTTGTATGCTGGCCCCTGAGCATGTAATGTCATCTCCTGTCAGGAGCTCCAAATATGGTCAAAGTAGTCTATTACTGTCTGAACTTGAAGACAATGCTTATGTGGCCTCATGTGTCACGAGTGTGGACCTGACAGGAAATAAAACACTGCGTGATTCAGTCACTTAGAAGTTGATCGAACATCCTGTAGTTTTGGTTTCCCACCAGCAACCACTAAGAGATAATATCTAAAGCAAATACTCCTAAATCTCCTGTGCTCACATGTGATATTTTGGGACAAATATTACTGCTATGAAAACAAAGTTGTGTCTGTGAATGTGTGGTTTGTGAGGGGAAGCACACACCTTCTTAGAGTGAGAAACTGCCCGAGGTATTAACAATGATACATTGTGTAGCGAGAAACTTGTTGGCATTACTGCACTTGTAAGGACCAGCATTGGAAACTAAAAAACACACCTCTTGGACCTCCCTCTGGCCCCCCCAGAGGGAGGTCCAATGGGATCTCATGGAACCTATTTTGAAGCTAGAGTGAAGACTGCAGTGGCGGTTCTAGACCAATTTTACTGTGGGGGCCAATGAGGGGCCAGTGTTTAATCAGAGGGGCACATTAGCACATGAAAGAATGGCAAAGATGATATTTAAGCATTCAAAATCTTGAAAAAGACACAAAATAACCAAAAAAGACACAAAATGAGAAGACAGAATAACCAAAAAAACCCCACAGAAGACATAAAAATGTCAAAAAAAGACACAAAATGACCAAAAAAAGACACAAAATAACAAAAAATGACACAACAGACACAAAATTACCAAAAAAAGACACAAAAAAAGACACAAATGTCCAAAAAAGACACAAAATGACTTACAAAGACATGTAAAGACATGAAAAGGATTCAAAAATGGACAAAATAGCCCTATAAGACTCCATAGAGTTAAACTATTATACAATGTACACATTCTGGGTTTCTTTTGTGTACAATGAGATATTGTTTGAACAAAAAAAAGGTTAGAATTGTTCCATTGTTCATTGTTATAAATTGATCATTTTATTATTAATTTGACACAGGGGCCACAGCAGGGGCCAAAGACTTCTTCACCTGTAGACATTCAGACCCTAAATTATTTCAGATATCTCATTCTCAGTCTTACAGAGGACATTTTCTAACACAAGTCTGATTTTGTGATGAAGGAGGCTCACAGGAGCCTTTTCTTGTTAAACTGACCAACAACAGTCAGAGCCTTTTGGGGTCTCTGGGCTACACCCTCTATAGTTTCAGTGACTTTACAGCACAGTCATAAAAGTGAAAGCCAGCATTCCCTATGAAAACAACAGCTTTACGGTGGTTTAAATCAGCTCAACATCTGTCAAAAGCTCAGCCCTCTATCCTTGGAGGTATCTGTGTAAGTACTTTTCACACAAAGCAAGCACATTTTCCCATCAGCCTTCAACCTCACTTAGTCTGACACACATCAGTCTAAAGTTAATGCAGTTTAACTGAGTTTGCTACCAGGTATTTGTGTCAGTTGGTGTCTGCTATTGTGCTATTTTTGGTCGTTTCATTTTAAGCGTCTGCGTGCTGTGGTATGTGCATACACAGACTTGATTTCAGCAGGTGAATAAAGTCACAGACATCTGAAAACATGTTATGTTATTCATGTGACCCCTGAGGTTAAATGCTCCAAATTGAAGTTCATACAAAACTATACAGACAAAAGTAATTAAATAAAAAGCCTTTGAAAAACAAATTGAAAGACATTATCAGGAGAATAACAACCACAAAATGTAATTATATTCAGCCTTTTGAGGCTTGATGGCCTTTTAATCAATAGTAACTAAGTAAATAAACCAACACAGTGCAGTGCATGAGAGTCTGTTATGAAGTAACTCGCTGAATGGCTGTAAACGAACATCCAGAATGAGGAACAGTTTACAGGGTTGTGTTTCCCCGACGTCCCTCAGGTGTTTGAGTCCTAGAATAGTTTTTTTTAGATGGAGCGAACTCATGTTAAAGTGTTATGTACCAGGTTGAGCAGAGGGGGTCAGGATGTTAGAACATGCTGGAAGCAGAGAAAGGCTGTAAGGATTTAAATCTTACACAGGGAAATATTTTACTTTGAAAATCATCGATCAGTATTTACATGGTTTGTAATTCCCCTCTTTGAAATTTCCAGCAGGTGATATTAAGTGGTACAAGTATAGAAACCTTTGAATGTTGACTATAACATACTACAGTTTGCATACAAGCTTGTTGAGAATTATCACAAAGAATTAACCCCAGATACTTATCGTCAGCTTTATGGAGCATTTTAACGTCTATAACTTTGCTGTTTTGTCTCGCTGTCACTGTTCTCATCAGCATCGTTATGAGCTTACACTGCAAAAAAAAGAAAAGTTGGGTGAACTCAAAATTTCAAGGCAACAAACTTCGATAAAATTTTAAGTTGGACAATTAAACTAAATATTTTAAGTTTTGTTTTTGAGTTTGCTCAACTCTGAATTCTGATTTTTGTCAACTCAACTGTAAGTTGTACTAACTTATAATTTTACATTGTAATAACTTTTAATCCTTACTTCTGTTAACTTCTGCAATGTGCTGAATTGGCACGATTGTAACGCCGCTATGAAATGTCAGCTAATGTTGCGACCACAATTTTGAGTTAGCATTGATACGCTAATGGCTACTCTTGTAGCTGTAACAAGCAGCGCCGCTAGCATCAGTTAGCCGCTAGCATCAGTTAGCCGCTAGCTTTTGCTAATGACCGAATTTCACCGCTTTCCTGCATTTCACAACAAAGAAATAAGAGTTAGCAGAACTATTGTCCCTTGTTGTGAACCCCAACTTAAAGATATAAGTAACAACAACTCAAAAACTGGCTTCCTTTGTTGTGCTAACTTACATTATTGCCCTAGATGTCAATAATTTATATTTCCAAGTTTTACCAACTTAAATCACTGTTTTATGCCAAAAAATACAAGTTGGCTTTTTTACAGTTTAGGCAGCTGTTTTCAGTGAAACAACTGTAACTGTATGCTACCTGCAACGGTCAAAGTCAACTATTATTGTGGAGCATTTAGCCTTTATTTAAAGGCTCATTTCCACTGCACATTACAGCACAACTCAACTTGACTTACTCTTTTTTGTTTTTCTATTGTCAAAGGTTGTGGATTTTAGGTACCGCCTCAGTCATTCTGTATTAACACTCCATTCCACCTAGTATAAGAGAAAATACACCAAAAGGTGCTTAAATTCTTCTCTGCACAGTTTTCGAGGCTATTGGTACAACGACAGAAGGTTGAAAATGAGGTTGTGGTTTGAGATGCGGATAGTCCGAGCAAACATACAGTTCCTCTTCTGCTTGTTCTGCTGCTCGCTTGTCCTCCACACCCATCCGTCATTGCTCTTTGTCCAACACCTTTTATTTTTATTTACCCATTTACCCCCATTATAGGAACATTCCTTTCCTCATGTATCCTGACAGGCTACAGAGAGTGATGCACAGACTGCTGCTCTACAATACTAAACACTTCATGTTTGTGCCTAATGGCATATTGCCACATATGAAACACACACACACACTCAGTGGTGTGTGTGTGTGTGTGTGTGTGTGTGTGTCTAGCCCATATAGCCTTGAGATTTTCTTGTCTGTATTCCAGACAAAGGGACTGAATAAATAGAGATGAGAGATAAACGTGTTGAAACACACACACACACACACACACACACACACACACACACACACACACATACACACACACACACACACACACACACACACACACACACACACACACAAACACACACACACACACACACACACACACAGAAGCACATACACACAGGCCTGCCTTTATGCATTATTAAAACATTGTTAAACCAGCATCACACACAAGCAATAAACCACACACGGGACCTCATCTGCAGGGCTTTGTAACCATGGCAACAACTGTGTGTCCTCCTAGAGACCAGCTGGTGGACCCCGACTGTGATGCTGTGATGAGTGACGTGTGTGTGTGTGTGTATGAGAGAGAGACACAAGAAAGAGAGAACAAGCCGTTCAGCATGAAGAATGATTCATCAACCTGTCTGCTGTGTGCTCATGAACACACCTGCTACCAAAGAAGAGAGAAAGCACAGCAGAGATTAGCATATTGATCTGTGTATTGATTGCCAGTTGCAAATGAGTGTTTACTCTTGAATTCATTTTAAAATCCAATGGTGGTGGGTGTATTGTTGACACCCCAGACAGCGTACCATCTGTTTCCACCACTCTTACACATAAACGTATGGAGCATGCAGAGACTCGTTGGGCTGTCTGGTTGGCACAAGCACAGCTATGTGTTTGTCTCATTTACCAACATGATTACAGACTTTCTACTACCAAAACATCCAGGCCTACTCGCCATCATTCCACACTGACTGACTCACTCTCTCCTGGCTTTCTTCTCGCCCATCTCTGCACTCTGCTCCACCTCCCATTTAGCTACAATAGTAATGTTTGTGCATGGAAACCCTATATTAAATATCAAACTCTACATCAACTCAGTTTTCAGGCCTACAGCATGAGGCTTTGCATGAAATGATCATCCACATAAAAGAGCTGAAGGCAGTGTTACTTTCCTGTCTGGAGTTAAGGTAAATAAATAAATCTTTTCCCAAAATAACCCCTAGACCAGTACTTCTCTACCTTTTTGAGTCGCGACCCCCAATTTAATATGCATGTTGTCCGCGACCCCCGCTCACTGAACACAATCTCCCTCGCACAGTTCAGATCACCCAAAAAAGAAAAAAACAAAACAAAAAGACACAAAATGACTAAAAAAAGACACAAAATGACCAAAAAAAGGAAACAAAATGACCAAAAAAGACACAAAATGACCAAAAAAATACACAAAATGAGAAGACAGAATAACCAAAAAACCCACAGAAAAAGGCACAAATTGACCACAAACAGATAAAAAGACACAAAATGGCCAGAAAAGACACAAAATGACCAAAAAAGACACAAATTGACCACAAACAGATAAAAAGACACAAAATCACCAAAAAGGAAACAAAATGACCAAAAAAGACACAAAATGATCAAAAAATGACACAAAATGACCAAAAAAAACACAACATGACCAAAAACAAAAATACATTAAATGAACAAAAAGACTAAAACACAATAACTCATGAATACTTTAACACAGTAGCTGCCCTAGACCATCATGTCATTAACATGACTAATTACGATATAAATCAGTTGAGCAGGCCCACTCCTCACAAACTACATATTAATAAATTGAAAAAAATTAATAATCGAACACAAAAAAGTCAGTGCTTCATAACTGTACAGAAGAATCCCACTTACCACAAGTTTTCCTAAATACTTTAATAATTAAGATAGTCAAACGTTAACATGCAAAATACTGTTAATAGTCTAAATCTGTTAAATATGAATGTATTTAGTCTGTTTAACATCCCCATCAGCCACACTGTTTATTCTGTAAATAGGATAAACCTTCAAATCAAATAGAATCTAAATCTCTCTCTAATCCAACAGAATTAAAGGTTTCTATAAAAACTTTGAGTCAATATCGAAACCAATCAGCTGTCCCATAAAGTGAGACTTCATTTTTGTGCTTATTGTGTGTTTCAGACATAAGTTCATGGACATTTATGTTCGTAAAGTCATTGGAAGGTGGTAAAAATGCAATAAATAATGTGTTGATGAGGTTGATGGGTGGTATGTCTAATGCCCTGTATGTAAGGCTTTACTGCAAAATGTAACAGGGTCACAGTCTGGTTGAGGGCATTGTGGGAAATGTGAGGTCATGTATGAACTCAATTCAATTGTGGGCAGAATTTCCATCAAACAAATATATGTAGCCCAAACTCAAAACAAGTGCATCGATGCAATATAATGTATTTAATTGATTTTGAATTTTGAGTTAATGTAGCTCACTTTTTTTTACATTTGGTCGAACTCAAATTAAAAACATGTATGTATTGAATTTAAATTGAGTTACCTCAACTCATTTATGTCGAACCTGGTCTCACAGGAATCCGTGAAATAGCCACGGATTCGCTTAACTCAAAATCCGTGGAATAGCCACAGAATCACTCAAATTTCCGTGAAACTGACACGGATTTCGCTACAATGCAAGTTAATGATAGGAAATGAAAAATATCCATGGAATAGCCACGGGATATGACTATTGGTTTGTTCCAAGTCACGTGACTCTCAAGGTCCCGGAGGTCAGAACAAAAAACATGGTGGACAGTTCTCTCATTTTAAGTGAAAAGATCAATATTTTGACTTAGTTTCTGCATAAAAATGGATTTTGATCACATTTCTAGCAAGAAATATTTGTTTTATTTTCTAAATATTCACTCAGTGAATGTACATAATCACTTTGTATATTGGAATAGCCACGGGATATGACTGTCATTAACTTGTATTGTAGCTAAATCTGTGTCAGTCTCACGGAAATTTGAGTGATTCTGTGGCTATTCCACGGATTTTGAGTTAAGCAAATCCGTGGCTATTTCACGGATTCCTGTGAGACCATGTTGTTTATGTCAAGGAGAGCTAAAATAAAGAAATTGTGTTCGTTCAACCTAAAAACATAGAATTGGAGAACTGAAAGTCATTCTTTTTGGGTTGAAGGGAAGGACAGTGGAGTAAATTAATACATTTTAGGTTTCACTTCTTAAACTACTTTTGATTTGATTTTAATTGATATATTTTCATTAGACAAACAATACATTAATGTGTCACATCTAAGAAGGGCTTGAATCATTTTTTTGAGTGTGGTTTTAGAAACTGTGGCAGATAAGAAAATTAATTTCTAATTATAACAATAGCTTTTCTCTTCAACACGATGAAATGTGATAAAAACTGCAACATCCTGGTAGAAATCAATAAACAATGAGAACACGAGGGAATCACTGTAAATGTCTGAATAACATATAACTGGGTTTCCCTTGCCATGCTACTTTGTCATACTTACCTAATGCAGGCCTTCGTTAGATCACAATACAAATGATAAGCAAAATAAATACACCTGTGAAAACAAACATTATGTAACAATAAGTTATCAGGAACACTCTTTCAATCTGCAAATAATTCTACAATGCTCTCTTGCCATGCAGCAAGACTCGAAGGGTGTGGATTTTAAACTTGTGTGCGAGTTTATTAAAGTTTGTTTTGCACCTTTTTTCTCCTTACATTTCCTGTTCTTTAAAACAGACCAGTCTCGATATGTTATAATGCGTAACATAAAAGAAATCTTCACTTTAACACGTTATGTTAATGTTCAAATTGTTGTCTTTCTTTAGACAGACTTCACTGAGAATCAAAGTGTTCAAGGACAAACAAGCCTTTATGTACTTACACTACCGGTCAAAAGTTTTAGAACACACCAACTTTTCCAGAATTTAATTGAAAATGATGCAGTTTAATGTCTCAGTGTACTCTGAAATGAATGTACATTTGCAACATTTAAAATTCTTTATTGAGCATGATAGTGTTTTGAAAGTAAAAAAAAGCTTCAAAATCACATTTTATGTTGGACTAAAGGACTAAAAAAAGACACAAAATGACTTAAAAAATACACAAAATGACCAAAAAAAGACACAAAAAGACACTAAATGACTTACAAAGACATGAAAATAATTTAAAAAATGGACAAAATAGCCCAAGACTCCATAGAGTTAAGTTGTTAACCCATTTCTTGTTCCCTGAAAAAGGCCTTCTTGTATAATTCTGAACTGTACATTTTTTTCAGTTTTGGTTAAGCTTACCTTTTTTTATTTACCTCTGGCAGTTCACCACTTACCTTTGTACCCTTTCAAGCTGTTCATTTGACTTGAACTGCTTGAATTTCAATAAAAAACTGGAAAAATTGGGGTGTTCTAAAACTTTTCACCGGTAGTGTATGTATAAAAATAATTTGAGTTTTAGCATCATTAAAAGGATTTGTAGCATTGTTCAAAACAAGAGTTCACATTATTTTAAAATCTAGTCCCATGGACTTTTGTGCCAACCTTAAACATGATGACATAAAAACGGATAAATATTTATTAAAGGATGACAGGTTAAACAGAAAATGTACAGTAATTCAGTTGCAGAGAAAGTAAAGCAGACATGCACACAGGAGTTTGTGAGAACTGGATACAAAATGTAAAATGACAAGCGGGTCAATGCAATGAAAGCGAAATGCAACTTGAAATAAAGTGTAGTGTTAGAATCATCTTTATTTACATTCATGTAACTTTACATTTGACTTTACTCTACTATAACTATACCAGGACTTTACTGTACAACCCACCAGAAAGCAGCAGTGGAAACAGAGAAATGTCATTTCATACAAGCCCCCTCCGTTATAAAATTCACTGTACTGGAACTGGAGCGCCCTCTAGTGGCGTTCTCCCTTCACACAGAGAGAGAGAGAGGGTAGAGGAAAGCAAGTAGGTAGAAGTAATTTAGGAAAGAGAACTTTACTAAGACACCTGAACACTGTATCCAGCAGAGGTGCCACACTCTTGGTATTATTGGATCTAAAACCTTCATTAGAGAATGTTTACATGATAGTAATCACAGCTGGGCGGGGCAGGGAAAGTGGAAGTTCACTCCCTTGTGCATCACCGGTCACAATTCCTCTGTTCTGGGGCCAGATCACTGAACAGGAGACAGACACGCAGTGGTCGTCTAGCTGTCGTCGGCTTGGAGCATCTTCTCGATCTCTTGATCCCATTGGTCGTCTTTGTTGTCTGCCTCAGTCACCACCTCGTAGTCCTGGAGCTCCTGCTGCAGCTCCTTCTCCCAGTCTGCCGACTCGTCTGAATGGAAGGTAATGGAAGATAATGAGCAATCATTTACAGATTATTGTCCTCCAAACTGGCAAATTAGGACACCAATATTTTGCTTATGTTGCGAGGTTATTTTTTTTCCTCCTTTCCTCCCCTCATAGATAGATAGATAGATAGATAGATAGATAGATAGATAGATAGATAGATAGATAGATAGATAGATAGATAGATAGATAGATAGATAGATAGATAGATAGATAGATAGATAGATAGATAGATAGATAGATAGATAGATAGATAGATAGATAGATTACTTTATTCATCCCCGAAGGGAAATTCAGTTGTCATGTTGTGCTGTATTTCTCTCTCTTCATACTCTGTCTTCCTGTCCTGTTTAAATCTGTCATACTTGTTTGTCACCAACTGTTTGTTGGTGTTTTATATGTTTGGACGGGCTGATTGCTTTTGTAAAGCACTTTGAGTTGCATTTATATGTATGAAAAGCGCTATATAAATAAAGTTTGATTGATTGATTGATTGATTAACTTAGGCCCCGTTTACACGAGGACGCTTGCGGGTAAAAACGACAAAATATTTTATCGGAAGTGCCTTTCGTTTAGACGGTGACGGCGTTTTTGGGGCTTAAAAACGCAAAAATCTGAAACCACCCTCCAAAGTGGAAAAGTTAAATCCTCTCCTCCGTAGCGTGTCGTCTACACTGACAAGACACAAAACTCTGATCTGATCTGCTCACGTCACGTATGTGTTTACGTCACATACATGCTCCAGTACAGGAAATAAATAAACATGTGGGATTATTTCAATGCGTCGGACCTTCAAGCTGCTCTGGCAGCTCTAATAAACTTACAGGAGTCTTTCCACCAAATGTACAGGATATGTACAGATGTATTCTCAGTATATAGACTTTTTTTTTTTATCATTTTGACTTTTTTCTCGTTATTTTGACTTTTTTTTCTTCCTTATTTTGACTTTTTTTCGTGATTTAGATTCTTTTTTTTTCGTGATTTCAACTTTTTTTTCATTTTGGCTTTTTTCTTGTGACTTCGACTTTTTCTCGTTATTTTGACTTTTTTTTTCTTCGTAATTTTGACTCTTTTTTGTGATTCCGTCTTCTTTTCTCATTCACAGTATTAGTGAACAGAGAAGGATCTGTGATTACTTCTATCACATTTTGGATGCACCGATTGGTCGGAGGCGAGCCAGACGGCTGTGAAGGAGACCTGGGAGATCTAGTGATGGTGGAGAACTTTGTGGAAGGAGTAGCTGATGAAAATACGTGGTGTGAAAACTTCAACATGCCCAAAGATGCTCTTATCACTTTAAGTGATGCCGCCTGGCTGCATACAATCCAATCCCACACACTTTTGTGTCACCGTATGCAGCAGATTTCCTCCTGAAAACGCTCACCTAAACGCGGAATAAAAAGTGAAGACGCAACGCCACTTTTGCGTCTTCTGTTCAGACCGTCATCATGTAAACGTAGCTTAATAGGAATGTTCGAGATGAACTGGGACAAAAAGGTTTTCCGGCAAGTTCCCATCAGCCTTTAGTCTGTACAGGAAGTCAGAGAAACACTCACATCCTGTTAGATGTGATTCTCATTTATAAAGAATGTTATCAGGCCCATTCATCAGTTTGTATGCAGCCCCCAATTGTTTAAATTAAGACAGAGCAGCCAATGACAATGTTATACAAGTAATCTGTGATTTCTGTTATGGTTCAACCTCATTTTACAAGAATTCTATGTAAATCAGCATCATATCAGTTTGCTGATGTATGTAAATCAGCTGAACAGGCCTCCAAACTACATGTTAATACATTGAAAACAATAATAATTAAACACAGAGGGGCTTCACCACTGTACAAACATTATTTTAAGAATCCCAATTACCACACGTTTGTGTTCCTAAATGCTTCAATAATTAAATAGTCCAATGTTAATTTACAATAGGCGATGTATAGTTTATGATCTATTAAATATGAATGTATTTAGTCTATTTAACATCACCATCAGCCACACAACGGTTATTCTGCAAACAGGATAAACCTCTGAATCAGACAAATAGAACATAAATCTCTCTAATCCAACAAAAATTAATTAAATCCTATAGCTGAGTCAACATTTAACCCATCAGCTGTCAGATCAGGTGAGACACAGAGTGCTTTCACAAACCGCATCCATGAAATTTATACCTTTGTTTAGTTTTTTAATTAGTCTTGTTTGATCTCACAATGCATAAATGTAAGCGGATCAAATAATAATAAAAAAAAAAAACATTTGCAAAGGGGCATGTACTAAGGAAATATACTTGCAGTTTTATTTCTTAATGGTTGGAAAGTTGATGGTGGAAAATGTTAACAGAAATAAACAAAGCATCATGGAGCCAAAAACACCTGAGAACCTTTGATAATACTGGCCGTAATCCTGCTCTAGTGTCAATAAAACATCAGCTAGCCCACAGTCTGCTTTGTTTTGGTTCATTTCCTATAATTGGGTCAGATTACCAACCACAGTAGGGTTAGTTTGGAAACCGGTTGTTTTGGTCCACATCAGAGTGTGATTGGAGTGTTCAAAATTGACCAAACGAACCGTAACAAGGATATAACCACACCACAGCTCCAAAGGAAGAAACTTTGGGTTGTGAAAGCACCCTCAGGCTTTTCCCATCAAGCCCTTGGTTTTGCAGCAAATGGAAAGCAACTGTGGCACCTGGCTCTAAAAACTGATTTTCTGAGGTTATCTGTGCCCATGTGTTTATGACACCAGAGCTAGTCGAGATCAAGTTGGACACAAATCTAATCAGCATGCATTGTGCGGTGATCGATGTGATTGATTAATCGCAAATTAGCCTAATACAGAGATTCCCAAAGTGTGGTGCGTGGACCCCTGGGGGTGCACGAGCTGCTACTAGGGGGTGCGCGAGATGAAAAATGTAATGGCGGTCTGATAATTACACAATTAAATTTTCCCCCCACACAATAAAGAAGTGTAAATAAACATTTCCTTTGTAAAATGTAAAATCAAAAACTGTGATATTAATCAATAAATAAATGCAGGCTATTCAAAATGCTCTTCATCTTAAAATGAAGCGTAGAAGAAGTTATCTTCTTCCATGTTTCCAGCCTGTGTTATGATGACGGGTTGTTTAGCTCCACGCTCATTTAAACTTGCTGCAATTTTTGTTCAACGCGGCTCAAAATATTATAACATTTTCCCAAATGATGTGCTTTCTGCCTCTGATCCTGAGCCTTCATCATCCTCTTTGCTCTTAAAAGTGGAAGCTTGTTCATAACTTTGTTGCATTATATTGAAACTGTGTTCAGGTTAATTCAAATGCCAGACTGCATTGTTGTGATGGTGATTATTTAATTATATGTGTGTTCTCATTTGAGCATGATTAAACATGCCGCTTTTAATACGGCTATAAAAAAGCTTATTGCATTTTGGTTTTTTTGAAGGTGTGGGGGTGTGTCAACACGGTTGGGACATAGAAGGGGATGCACGGCTAAAAAATGCTGTACTTGCAGCTGTGTAATGTGAGGATCTAGGACATGGGTCTCAAACTTGCGGCCCGCGGGCCAATTGCGGCCTTCATGATGATATTGTGTGGCCCCCACCTTGATATGAAAGTTTAATGTGAGTTTATAGGAATGGTACTTTACCGTGTTGTGTGTGGAAGGTCCCTTTAATTACTTTTTGGGTAATTTTGTGTCTCTTTTTTTTTTTTTCTGGTAATTTTGTGTCTTTTTTAAAAATAATTGTGTGTCTTTTTTCGTAATATTTTGTATAAATACATTTTTTGTAATTCTGTGTGTTTTTTTGGTCATTTTGTTTCTTCTTTAAGTAATTTGGTCTTTTTGGTCATTTTGTGTCTTTTTTTAAATGATTTTGTCTTTTTTGGTAATTTTGTGTAGTTTTTGGTCATCTTGTGTCTTTTTTAAGTCATTTAGTGTTTTTTCAGTCTTTTTTTGTAATTTTGTGTCTTTTTTTGATTACTTTGTGTCTTTCTTAAGTAATTTAGTTTTTTTCTGTCATTTTGTGTCTTTTTTTGTTGTTGTAATTTTGTGTCTTTTTTTGGTTATTTGGATACTGCCTCCAGCGGCCCCCAGGTAATTTGAGTTTGAGACCTCTGATCTAGGAGATGACATTTAGCTGAAGAATCAGTAGAAAGTGTTATAAAGCTCACCATCGGGGGAGGGGAGGCTGTCCTTCTTATCCAGGACCAGCTGTTCCATCTCCTTCCTCAGGTCCTCCTGGTTGATGGCGGTTGAGTCGAAAGCATCGCTCACAAACTCGGACACTCCGGGACTTGTTGACATCTCCTCCTCTTCTTCATGGCGTTGCTGAGAGTTGCACAGAAAGTTAGACAGAAAACTGACTATGATTCTATCTCAAGTTTGCAGATGATAGTTGGGAATTATTAAGATGCATACACACTCACACACATCTATATTTTCTTACCTCTTGTATGTCGCTGATGGAAACAGGTGGAGTTTTTGGTCTGACATTGTCTATGAAAACAACACAGTGTTAGTTTGCCACATACAAAGCACAACTTGATTTATTCATTTATTTATTTTAATTTATGACTCTTGAAATTCCTTTAAAACCACATTCTCCTCTGAGGTTATAAGCAGCAGGAGTGTCTTTAACAACAATGACAAGCTGAATGCCTTGCTTTTCATGACTTTTTTCAACTTAAAAAATAATTTCTAACATCATGTTGATGACGATGGATGGCCTCTGATTCTACACCATGAGCTCCACCTACAGAGCTCAGTCATACCACAACTTCAAAGTTGAGTTCTGTATGAAGAGTGCCTTTCTATGCAAATAAGGACGAGTATGTGATTGGCAGAGGTCCAAAGAAAGGAAACACTTGAACAAAATACCACCAAGCCCTAAACATATATCACTCTGGTATACTTTCTGTATGTTTAACTGGTGGAACTGGAAGCGATCGCTCTATAGCAGTAGTTGTCAACCTTTTTGAGTCGCGACCCCCAATTTAACATCCATGTTGTCCGTGACCCCCACTCACTGAACACAATCTCACACGCACAGTTCAGATCACCCAAAAAAGACAGAAAATGACCAAAAAAGAAACAATATGACCAAAAAAAGACACAAAATAATTTAAAAAAAGACACAAAATGACTAAAAAAGACACAAATTGACCTAAAAAGACACAAAATGACCAAAAAAAGACACAAAATGACCAAAAAAGACATTAAGTGACCAAAAAGACTAAAACACATTAACACATGAACACTTTAACACAGTGGAGACAGAGCTGACTTCCAAAATGATTTGGCGTCCCCCAGAAATCATCTCGCGACCCCAATTGGGGTCCCGACCCCAAGGTTGAGAACAGCTGCTCTATAGTACCACACACACGGCTCAAAGCTTTTTCATGTTTGTACAGGAAACTTGGAAAAACAATGCTATTAGACATTTTGGACCATTAATGGCCGTAAATAAGGCCCAAAAAGCCAAAAGACAAAACTTGCTATTGTTAAATAATAACTTTATTATATACACATAACACAGCCTTTGTCTGAAGATTTAATGTGTCTGATAATGTTTGCATGGAAGTCAAAAGAGCAGATTCAGAAAACATTATATGAAAACATATAATGTTATATTCTATGGCTTAAGCCCAGCAACCAAGACGTAAAATAAATGTGGAGATTGTCACCCAAGCGGTTTAAAGTCTGACCTGTTAAGACGACGTCCTCAGGTGAAACTTTGGCCCCTCGGTCCTCTCCGTCCTTCTGCTGCTGCTGGGCTGCCAGCGCTGTAAGCTGAGCCGACTGCTTGATCAGAGACACCCGGTAGAAATAATTCCTCCAGAAAACTTCCTCCTTCACGCTGTCAAACACATAAGTTAATTTTAGTTTATTGCACAGGTAATTCTTTCCTGTTAACACAATTGGCACATCATGTAAAACGCATACTGTACACCAGGGGTGAGCAACTTAAATGCTGCAGGGGGCCACAGTTTTTCATCGACACTACCACAGGGCCACATATAGGACCGTACACTTATGAAACTGCAATTTTAAATATGTTTACAGTGCAGTAACTTAACATATTTCATGCTCAAATGCATGTATAACAGTATAAATAGGAATACAAAAGGTTTGAAGCAAATAAAAAATAACCACTTACTGTGATTTCTTTTTGTTTTCAGTGCAAGAACAGCAGACCAACATTAATTGCAAGAAGTAAGATCTGAGGTCAGCTCCTTTAAATCAGGACTAAAAACACTATTGTTTACTGCAGCGTACTCTTAACTTTAACACTTATCTGCTCTACTCTACTGCCCTTACTTTTTAACTACACAATGTTTGACTTGTGCTTTTTATTATGTTATCTCTTTTTTTTTTTCCTGCTGTATCTTATTTTATCCTATTTATATTTTTATTTCAATTTCCCTGTTTTAATTGACTGTTTTTACTGTTTTCAATTGTGTCTTGCTGTTTTTAATGTGTATGTAAAGCACAAATTACCTTGTGTCGAATTGTGCTATACAAATAAACTTGCCTTGCCTAATTTTGTGCATTTTTACACTGCACTTTTAAGATTTCATGCTTAACTGCATGTAGTTGTACTGAGGGCCACTTCAAGTGAGGGTGCGGGCCGTATACGGCCCGCGGGCCTCCAGTTGCCCATCCCTGCTGTACACAGAGAAAACACTGGAAGACAACTGACAGTTTAGGAACCAGGTCAAATCGCATGCGGTTGAGGAGCTGGTCCTCCTCCAGCATCACTGCAGCCAGAGGATACATCTGCTCCATGTCAAAGTGGAACTGGACACCAGCGGGAGGGTCTCGCAAAAAGTTTCTCTTGTCCTACAATCAGTTATACAAAAGGGGTTAATTATTCCAGAGATAAAGAGTGATAAGATCATTCTATTTTACAGTATATGATGTGTTTGCTTACAGCTGACAGAGCCAGGATCTGTTGCTGGATCGTCTCCTCCTCATTGTAGCCGACCCAGGGAGGCACCGCTGCTTCTACAAACAAACACACCGCACAGTCACACTTCAGACGAGCTGTGTACATTTTTTTTATTTATTTTTATTTAACCTTTATTTAACCAGGAAAGTCTTATTGAGATTAAAAATCTCTTTTACAAAAGAGTCCTGGCCAAGACAGAGAGTCACAGTCAGAACATCATCAGAACATGGGGCTGTGGCTCAGTTGGTAGAGTTGGTTGGCCCCTAACCGAAGGGTTGGTGGTTCGATCCCTGACCGTCGCAGCCTACATGTCGAAGTATCCTTGAGCAAGATACTGAACCCCAAATTGCTCCCGATGCTGCGTTCATCGGTGTGTGAATGAATTCCCAATGGTGGCAGGTGGGACTGTTTAGGGTGGCCTCTGCCACCAGTATGAATGTGTGTGTGAAAGGGTGAATGAGCGCAGTCTGTAGTGTAAAGCGCTTTGAGTGGTCGCAAAGCTCTCACTATTCTTATCTCCTAGTTATGTACATGCACACACCTGGATCTGTGGTAATAGAGGCTGATAATATGAGTCCACTGTTCTCACATGCATCTCTCTATTCTGATAAAGTTACTTCATGGGCTCACTTCACTGTTTCTTACTATCTTACAATCAACATCTAGAATTTCCTGTTTCCCCCCCCACAACATACCACGATGTGCAAAGCAAGTGACTTAAGGCGAATACATACTCCGCAAGAACAGAGAAATGTGTTCTCTCTCAGGGCTGCAAGAACAGAATGATGTCATTTTATTCTTGCAGCCCTTGGTGAGAGAACAAATTTGACAGATTATCTGGGCAGAACTTTTTTCTTGTGTGGTGTCCAAGAACTATTGTGTGATCGGTCAGATATTTGAATTTGAATGAGATGTGTGCTGCAGTGGGAGGGCCCTGTGAGGACTTCCCAGGAGTTCTGCAGTGGAGTTTCTTGTGTCCAGGCCAGAAATAACTTTTTGTTCTTGTTCTCGAGGTGGCAAGAACAAGAACAAATTTCTCTGTTCTTGTGAAGTATGTAAAGCGCTTTAATTGGAAGCTAGTGTGCCCCATAAAGCAAGAGACCTTCACAGAACAAAATATATAATGAGGGATCACTTTGTAAGAAACTTTCCCTTCTGATTTTACCTGATTTTTTTGCTTTCTTCTCCTGGACAAACTTCTCTTGCTCCTTTTGGAAGTCTCCTAGGAAAGTCTGCAGATACACAAGTGAAACAAAGATATACTTTAAATAGGTTGAGCAAAGTCTGGCTCTTGAAAAACCTCTCACACATTTCTCACATGTCTTTAATATGCTGCCTAACTTGTCAAACAACAACAGCTCCAACATGCCTTGTCTATAATGCCGTCTATTTTCCCTTCTTCCACAGTCTTCTTGATGGTCTGAGCTGTCTCCACCATCGACTCGGAGAACTTCTTGGTGGCACTGGATGCAAAACTGAAGATGTAATCTAAATATGGAGAAGACAGGGTGGTTAACAACAACATAATTGCACTGTGCAACTATAACTAAAATCATTGCTACAACAACACAAATATAGATAGATAGATATACTTTATTTTTCCCAAGCTGGGAAATTACAGTGTAACAGCAGCATTACACACAGAGACAATGACAACACAATTAAATAAAAAGAACAACCTAGGCATACTTCAAGCAATAAAATATAAAAATACAATAAAATGTCATGTAAAAATAAAGTGTCTAAAGAAGGAGTATGCATTAAGGAGTAGAATTCCAGTGCAGAATAAATATAAATATGCAGTATAGAAATGTTTGTGCCGTGAAAAAAATAAGGTGCAATGAACAGTGTGCATAAAAAACACACGATTGTATGTAATAACCAGACTATTTGTTATTGTACAGTGTGATGGCTACTCTCCTACCCGCTCTCTCAGGTCAGCTGACCAGCTTCTCCTGAGAGTGCCAAGAGCTAGGCTGAAGCTCAGAGGGGAACGAGCTTTTGCCATCGCAGCTCCAAAACTTTGGAATTAATTGCCGCTGCACATTAGACAGACCTCGTCACTGTCTCATTTTAAATCTCTTCTTAAAACCCACCTCTTCTCGTTGGCTTTTAACACCACGTAGAGTGTTGATTTTATGTTGATTTTATGATTTTTTGTTTTTATTGTATTCATGCACATTTTATTTTGTGCGGGCAGTACATTTTACATTTTATTTTATTTATTTTTATCCCATTTTTAATTTATTGCCTCTTACTGATCTATTGTTTACTACATCTCTTTGTATTGTGTTATGTATTTATTGTTTGTGCAGCACTTTGGAAACCTTGTGTTTGCTAAAATTGTGCTATATAAATAAAGGGGATTGGATGGCATGTGGCAGGACAGATTTTTTGTATCAGAAGCAGCAGCAGTCATATATCCTGTTGTTGGCACTGGACTAAATAATACCTTTCTGGAAAAAAAAAATAGAGAAAGCGTTCATTAATAAACTACCATCTTCTGAGGTGTTTATGTGAGTTAACATACATGCTAACAGCACGGTCCTCGAGCCACTGAGAAGCAGTGTTGCCAATTACCTAGCTCAGTGGCGGTTCTACACAGGGGCCTACAGGGGCCACTGCCCCTGTGAAGAAGCCCTTGGCCCCTGCTGTGGCCCCTGTGTCAAATAATAATAAAATGATCAATTTGTAAAGATGAGAGACGGAACAATTCTAACCTATTTTTTGTTCAAACAATATCTCATTGTACACAAAAGGAACCCAGAATGTGTACATTGTAGAATAGTTTAATTGTGCAATAAAAGCTAAATATAAAGATCATTCTCACTGTACTGCACTTTCAAAATTAAAAAAAGGAATTGTGCACAAAAATGAGAAATGTCATTGTCGTACAAAAATAGTTGGTAAGTCTCATTGTTTCAATCAATTTGTTTGTATCTTCCAAATATACTTAAATTAGATTTTTAAATAAGCTAAAATAAAGGTTTTGAATGCTTAAATATCATCTTTGCTGTTTTTAATGTGCCCCTCTGATTAAACACTGGCCCCTGCTTGGCCCCCACAGTAAAACTGGTCTAGAACCACCACTGACCTAGCTTGACATTTAATGAAGTTATTACGCAATAATACAGGGTGTAATAATACATTATTATTTCTCACCACCAAGTCCTTTTCCGTGCTCTGGGTCTTCTGGGTTCGCCTCTGGTTCTGCATCCTGGTCAGCTGGTTGCTGTTTGTTTACCTCGTTTTGTGCTTCAACCACCTTTTCTTCTTCCTGCTCCACACTCAGCTCTTCTTTGTCGTCTGCCGTCTTCGTGTACGTCTGGTTCTCCAGACCCAGCCACGTCCCGAAACCCTTGAACATGTTGGTCGAAATAAATTGACCGCTTAGCTTAAAGACGAGAAAAACAACAATCTGAACAGAAGGAGATTCTTCACTCTATGCAACCAGGAAACCAACTGACAGGTTTTCTTCTTCGCTGTTTGATTTCCTGTGTAATAAAGGTTGTGTGTTACTGCCCCCTAATGGTCAAAGGAGGGAAAATACGCCTGCCAGTGCCATAAATGTACTGCAACAGGCGCATTCATTTTTTTGAGGGGAAAAATATATATAAAATACTTTTTTATTTTTTTTCAAAAAATACATATAGCCTATTACAGCTCATAATGTTAGATTTTTTAATTATGTTTTTATATTTACTATTTACAGTTGTTGTTAATGGAATTTATCTTGGAAAACAAACAACACAATAATATATATAAATAATAATGCCAAATAGCAGAAATGTATGTATATAATGTGTATAGAATGAATGTATATGTCTTATTTTTTCTATTCCTATTCTTATTCTGCTTTTATATTTGTCTATATCTGTGACAACTAAATTTCCCCGCTGCTGGATGAATAAAGTTACAGTTATATCTTATCTCTTATCTTATTTTATGTACTATTTACAGTTTTTTATTTAATGAGCCTCCCAGGGAATTATTTCATAAGACTGTACTTCTACAGTAAACATCTTGAATCTTAGTTTTGGGCTATTTTGTCCATTTTTGAATCCTTTTCATCCTGCCTGTATACACCACTTAAAATGTTTAAATGCCATGTTGGTATATATTTTTTCAGCATAACCTCACCTATATGACCTAATAATATATATACATTTTATTCTGACTTACTGGATCAACATTTTGAATCAAAAACAAACAAAGAAAAACCAATATAAATGTGATCTTGTGATTGTGTGTGATCCTGTCATCCAACTCTTTACTTTCTGTTAGTGTGACTGTATTTTATTTGTGTGTTCAGCATAACAATGTTATAATTTTGTGTCTTCTTTTAGTCATTTTGTGACTTTTTTAGTCCTTTAGTCCAACATAAAATGTGATTTTGAGTTTTTTTTAACTTTCAAAACACTATCATGCTCAATAAAGAATTCTAAATGTGGCAAATATGAACAAAGGTTGCAAATCTAACATATAAGAGGGTTATATCCAATTCTATAATTTTATACAAAATAAATGGTGACCTTTTCTCCAGTTTTACTTGGTATATCATCATCAAACTGAAACTGGCCTCATGGAGTTTACAGCCAGAACTTTAGAGGTATTCTTTTTTATTGTAGGGCTCCATGCTGCTTTGTTTTCTAGTCTGGATGTGATGAAAAAGTCATGCTTTGGCGCTTTTGGTGACTCCAGAGGTTTAAGATATTACACTGTAAAAAAAAAGATAAACAATAGCTACTCAATAAAATTAAGGCAACAAATTGCACGCAATTTTATTTATTAAATCTAACTACGTTACAAGTTGAGTTAAAAACAACTTAACAGTCAATTAAAAACGGACTAATTCTATTGTGTTGGATTCATCAAAAATTCTCTTGATTTAGAATTACATACACATAAAGATTATATTTAATGCGATCAAAATAAGTAGATTCTATCTCAAACATTTTTATATTAAAGTTACTTAAACCACTGCCTCAAAATCAAGGACGCATTTATATTTAATACATTTTATCAAATATATTAGGTAAAATTAAATGACTACAGAATAATTTATTACAGTGTATAGGAACGATTCTTGCTATAATTGTAATAATAATTCATGTGAAACCTGCACTTTAGCAGCAGGTGGCGGTAATGAGCGCAGAAAATGTTTATATCGGTTCATATCTTGTAACACAGCAAGTGGAGAAGGAACTAAATGACAGGCAGACTGAGGTCAGTGGCTCCTTAATTACACTTTTACCTGATATCCTGCATTTTATATAATTTTATATATCTTATTTCAGAAACCACTGTAATCTCTGTTGTCCCCCATTAGCCTGATCTGAATAGTTAAAGCATATTTCTACCAGAAGGATTAGCCGGGTTACTAGGCCGTTTACTTGGAAGGAGACGAGGCAACCAGACCTCTTTAAAACATCAGCCTTTTTAAACTTAGTGGGTTTAAACTTAATATTTATATTCATTGCAAAATAACTTACAACACATCAGGAGTAATTGAGGTGTTGTGGTAAATTCGGCATATCGCCACACTGTTAAAATAATCCCCTAAGTCATTTTTTTTTGCCTAAATCATCTCCTCATTGCCATCTATGGTAAAATCGCCTACATCCTCAATTGATCAGATCATGTGATTTTACCCCTTTAAGATAATGGTCTATGTCAAGTGTGTGACTTAAGATGATTTATTATGCCTAAGTCAAAATAAAATGAGACTTAGGCAATTTTTTGAACATGCATTTGTGACTGAAGCAAGATATGGTTACACTTGTGGTTACACTATTTTGAAGGTGTCTACATAAGAGTGCCATGAGCGTGTCATAAACATGACATGGAATGTGTCATGAACATTAATGACACTTTGAAGTAACATTAATGCTCATGATACTTGTCATGTCATGTTTCTGACAGGCTTGTGTCACTCTTATGTAGACCCCTTCAAAATAAAGTGTTACCATTTCTTGCTTAAGTCACAAAGGCATGTTCAAAAAATTGTAATTTATTACAATTTTTTATTTATTTAAAAGTAATTTATTTTTCTTAAGTTACATAATTTACACACAGTGTTATTACTATGCCAATAGCCAGCCTTTGATACAACATTTTTGAGTGAAATGATCAATTAATTTCATATGTTATACTTTTGGTGAAGTTTTTTCATGCAAGTTTCATGCAAAACTTGAAAAAATGAGTTAGGCGATTATTTTAACAGGGTGATGATATAGAGGAGAGTTTTTTTATTCTTATTTCGAGCAGCACAGTTTGTTGTGCTGAGTTTCAGTTTGTGCTGATAAAAGATAAGTTGGTTGAACGTTAACAGACAGACAGAGCTGCTAGTTACGTCACCACTACACCCAACATGCGTCACAGAACTCTAAATAACGAGAATATTATGTATGAAGGATGGAGGCTGCCAAATGACTAGATAAATACATTATTCTGCCACTATGCTATTAAATATATATTATATATCAATTATTTTATTTATAATTATTTTATTTATTTTTATTTTATTTTATATTGTTTCTATTTATTATTACATATTATATTATATATTATATACTGTACTATTATTACAATTATATACCGTCTAGTCACTATAGCATTGTTGCCATCATATCATCAGTATAATTATAATTACCATCATCTTGCCAACCTACCAACTGATCTGCTTTTTTTTTTAACTTCTTAAGTGTCCTTGTTCTATTCTGTGTTTTTTTTTCTATTGTTTTTATTTATACTACCTCAGTATTTTATTCTATTGTATTTTATTGTATTTTATCGTACTTGAATACCGGACTGCTGTGACAACCGAATTTCTATCTATCTATCTATCTATCTATCTATCTATCTATCTATCTATCTATCTATCTATCTATCTATCTATCTATCTAAATTATATGTACATTAATTGATTAATTAATTAATTGATAAAATGTCCAATATATAGTTAATTAGTTCCCTTATTCATGTACTTTCATAAATAAAAAAAACATTTTTATTTATTTGTTTAAATAGATTTTTTAAATTTAGTTTTGCATTTGTTTTTTTCTATATTTTAAATATGTTTTTTCCTTATTCATTTTAAAATGAATGAATCCAAAACAATATTTGTTTTTTTTTATTACTCTATATCTTACTGTGCCGTTTTCTTTATCTGAAACAGTGATGTCTTTTTCCAGGTGAAAAATGAAGACTCTGATGGTGTTTGATTTTGACCACACTGTTGTCGATGACAACAGTGACACTTGGGTGATTAGGTAAATAATGAATTGATTGAATCAATTATTACAACTAAC